>NW_027530016.1:4712444-4976103 GCF_008692635.1 Crocuta crocuta
GACTTACTCCCCTCCATGATGGGGGGAACTGACTCAAAAATGGTAATATGATATATGTTTGGCATTCTAGAATCCCTTAGCATGCTCCTCTCTGGGGTATCACCAGTAAGAGTCTGAGAGTTCTGTGGCGGAGCAAGTTCTCAGCCAGACAACTAGATGTCATTAACTTTTCCCTTCTGGAATCTCCAGTCTTCCCAAGGAAGCTGAGGACAGCTCCTTGTCAATAGGAGATAACTTTTGCCTTTTGTCCAGAAAACACCGAAAATCCCACTTTACTTATAAATCAGAGACTCTATTTGTCCCCAACTCTCAACATTTTATTCTGTGTTTTTCAAACAACTGGAACTCAACAAACATTTGTTAAAAATAAAGACAGGAACAGTTTGGATAAGTTCAAATTTAATTTTAAGAAAAAAATTTAAGAAGCTTCCAAGAGAGATGGAAAATGTCTGATAGAATGAGAGGCTATATAGAGGTTAGAAGGGATTTATGAGAAGAAATCAGGTCCAAGTAATCTGACATAATTCCCTGCTGACATTCTCTGATGAAAATTAATGATTGGAAGATGATGTATTAAGATATTGTATGCAATTTAACTCAGGCGAAGTTGTGCATTTTATAAAATAGTAGAGAAAAGGCACTTGGGAATCAGTATTAAACCAAATAGCCAGCAAATAGAAATAAATATTGAGTTTTAGGCTATGCCTATATAGGATGAAGATATCAACCATTTCAATTTAAGTGTGTGTGTGTGTGTGTGTGTGTGTGTGTGTAACTTCTAACTTTTATTTGACTGACTTGACCAAACTGACTTGCTGTTTTGAAGCCATGGAAACAGAGTTGTGATGTGCTATTGAAAGACACAAAATAAATACAGATGGGCCTGGGTGTCTATGAAATTTTTTATGTTTCATATGGCTATTTGTGGGATTGACTTGTGTAATACAATTACTAGTTCACGTTTCCTTTAAAGTTTCCCCAATGTTTTTTTTTTTTTTTTTAATGGAGAATTATATTCAGAGTAGGGTAGATTTTAGGACAACTTGGAAAGAAGGAGTTTTCAGTTTCTGCTTACTGTAGATGCTCAGACCCTCCAAAATTCAGGAAGACCTTCATTCCATTTCAGAAGTGTTCCCTATTGAAATTGTAGCGTGTTGGCTCTTCATGGTCTCTCCTACTGTACATGGTAAGCTACTTGAAAAGTACCCCTTTTTATTTTTATATACCAGCAACTATCACAGAGACTAGTACATAGTAGGCACACAGTAATGGCTTAAGGAATTAATGAATAATTATTAGGAGCCCCAATACCAGCCTTACAACCTAGCCCTGGTATTTCATATGCCTGGAGTGAGATCCCAGTTACCCAAGTGCTCCTGAAATTGCTGGCTTCTCCCTAACCTCTGATGTAATAACTCAGTTCCTGATCGATAGACAGGTTTCTAATAAGGATTAGGGTTTCTTGCTGAAATGCATCTTGGTTGCTAGGGCACTTCTAACTTCCTAGGCCTTGCCAGCATAGTCACCATAGACCCCCCTCCACTAGCCCTCAACCGCAGACCCATTTCAAGCTGAGCATATATCCTGGAAACCACTATATACAACCTGCTGTGTGACCATGACCATTGTCTGAGGGAGGCTCCTGCTCCTGTGTTTGTGACTGGAGTCTCAATCAGCTCAGAGTCTTTGGATATTATTATCAGTCAAAAGTTAGTTCCATATTTCCTGTTGCTTTGGATAATGGAATTTTTACTGCTGGGATCAAGTTCAGTTCATAGGAGGCTAGTCCTTAGTTTGGGTTAGTCTTGTGCCTCCAGAACAATTTGTTCGTGGGTTCCTCCCTTGGCCCGTAAGCAGAAAGGCAGATGAGATAACATTCAAGCTGCTCCAAGCCAAGGTCATCCTGGATAGAGTAGCCATTTGCACCTCTCTCCTCTTCTTTCAGCCACCCCTTCTGTCCACTGAGAACTCACCACCCACACTGACCTAGTTGGCTGAGAGGCTTCCAATACACACTAGTGTTACTGCCCTATGGCTAGAGCTTTCCCCTTGGACTAGCCCCCTCCCTTAATTATATAGTCTCAGGATCATGGTCTCTACTTCTTGGATTGATCAGGAAAACTTGACAATAAATGTTTAATACATTCCGTAATTTTTGTAGGTCTCATATATTATATAGAATCATCCCTGGAATCAACATATGCATTCCAACAAATTATTGAAATATCCAGCGATTCTTGTGAATAAAATACACAGGAATAAGAACAAATGAAAAAAAAAATGGGCCTTGTAAAAGCTGTTACATCTATTGATTCATCTGAGTGACATGGTTGATGACTTGTGATGAGACACAAAATTTATGGTGGGAAATATTTCAAGGAATGAAAACTAGCCTTTTTTATTTGAGAAGGAGAAGATAATATTTCAGGGATTGGGGTAACTTTAAAAAAAGTTGTATTCAGTCCCCATTGAAGACTTCTGGTCATCTCTTGATAATGTGAGCTCTCAATAAGATAAGAGGGACAATATGAGTCTAATGAAATTAACACTTATTGCACCCAAACTCTCTTAGCCCTGTCCATTCATCTATGTGCTCCCCACCTCAGGGATTTGGTAGTTACCAAAAAACTCAACCCCTGGTCATTTGTTTTCTTTTCTAATTATGTTTCCAATGCCAATTATCCCAAACTTGCCCCATTTCTTTCCCTTTCTCAAACACAGTTCACTTCCTTTTCCTTAGAAAATATCATTAAATGTTACATTACTGAAATGATTACAACCATCTGGTACACAACTCAATATTTTTCACATTTTCCCCCAGATTTTTCTATTTCCCTAAAATTTTGTAGGAAGAAACATCTTCTCTTGAGAAGACTAATCCTCTACTCTTGCACAGAATTTCATCCCTCAGCCTCCAATAAGACACTGCTACAGTCAGGTGCTATGTCATTGTATGCATCAGCAGGTCTTTTATAAAAAGAATCTAGGGGCGGCACTTGGGTGGCTCAGTCAGTTAAGCGTCAGAATTTAGCTAAGGTCTCACAATTCATGGGTTGGAGCCCCGCGTTGAGCTCTGTGCTGACAGCACAGGCCCTCCCCTGCTTACTCTTGCTCTTTCTCTCTCAAAAATAAATCTTAAAACATCTTTAAAACAATCTTTTCTCCCTCTTTATCACTTAATATTTTAGTCTTATGTCTCCTCTCTTTTACTGCAAAACTCAGTTGAAAAGCTTTTGAGTACTGCTTGCTAGTTTTTACAACTTCAACCTAGTCCTTTCTTTTCTTATTTTTAAAAATTTTTTAATGTTTTATTTATTTCTCAGAGAGAGACAGCATGAGCATGGGAGGGTTGGAGAGAGAGGGAGAGACAGAATCCAGGCTCTGAGATAGCTGTCAACACAGAGCCTGATGCGGGGCTTGAACCCTTGAACTGTGAGCTCACGATCTGAGCCGAAGTCGGATGCTTAACCGACTGAGCCACCCAGGCACCCTCCACCTAGTCTTTTCTTAATGAGTTTCCATTAGTCTTGGATATTTGTCATTCTGAAAAATGTTGTTTTCAAGGATTCACAACAATCAATAATTAGCCCTGTACATTATTCTTAGGCTTCATCTTCCTCAACCTGCTGCAATATCCCTTCTCTCTTCTTGAATAGTTCCCTTTGCTTTCATAACATCACATTCTCCAAATTCTCTTTCTGCATTTAACAAGATTATCAGCTTTATTGAGATGTAACTCACATAATGTATAAATGATTTTTAGCCAATGGAATGTGAGTGGAATGCATGCCTTTCCAAGACTCCTCCATAGACGCTTGCAATGCTATTTTTCATGCTATTTCCATCTTTGGCTTGATTTTTGAACCTATAATCGCCACCGTATTGAAGATGGTAGGAGCATCAACCAGAAGAAAAAGGAAGGGGCCTGAGTCTTCAAACCACTGCTTAGAGGGGAGGCTTCTGCTACTCAGAGCACTTCAAGAGACAGAATGAGGGCAAAGGTACACGCATTTGTATTAAGCCATTGTTCACTTTCAAGTTTGTTGGAATAAATGCTCCATCAGCATACAAAAGTCAGCTGAGCCAACATTCTGTATTTTTATTTGCCAATTTTGTTATTGAAAAATATCTTTAATTTTCCTTAACACTGTAAATATTTTTATATATGAATTTGCGACTTTATTTATTTATTTATTTTGCAAATTGCCCAATTATTTCTTTGTTAATGTTTCTCTGAAGTTATTTGCTTTTTTCTTATGGAGTCTTTGGATTTTTAAGGACATAACATTTTCTCTGTCAGATGGATTGCCAATATGTTTTCACAATTTTGTACTTTGTCATAATTTTTATTTTTTCTTTTTTTACCATTTAGACATTAATAATTTAAAAATAAATTAATGTATATGTATTTATTTTTTGAGAGAGAAAGAGAGCAAAAGAGAGGATGGGGGAGGGAGAATGAGACAGAGAATCCCAAGCAGGCTCCACACTGTCAGTTCAGAGCCCTCAGTCTCATGAACCGTGAGATCATGACGTGAGCCAAAATGAAGAGTTGGACACTCAACCCACTGAGCCACCCAGGCACCCCAACATTAATAAGTTTATATAGAAAATCCCTTTATGATATTTGTTTATGGTTTTCCTTTATTGTTTTTACCTTTGGTGTCATTTTCAAAAAAAGTCTCTTCTCATTCTGGAATTATATTCTAGAAGTTACATAAAATTTTCAAAACATCTAAATCTATAAGCATTCTGGAGTTAAATATACCAAAAAATTCTTTTTGTCTTTAGCATGTGTTCCAAAACCTTACTCATAGCAGGTACTTAATGAATATCTGTTAAATTTGATAGTCTCCTTTTAAAAATTTAGGGTTGGATTAGATCTGTGGTTCTTACACTGTAATACTTAGATCAGTTTCATCAACATCAACCGGAAGCTTGTTAGAGATGCAAACCCTTAAGCTCCATCCCAGACTTATTGCAGCGCCCGGCAATTTAACAAGCCATCCAAGTGATTCTAACGCAGGTTAAAGTTGACAGACCTGGAAACAGAGTATCAGTAAGGCCGTATTTCTGGTCAAAATAGCTGAGAAATGTTTTCTTCATGTTAACGAAACCTACTGCTGTGGAAACCAGACTCTCTCAGTATTAGCAGAGTAGGAAATAGAGAAGAGTATGTTCAATGCTAGTCCTTCTGGGACGAAGTCATGATCGCAATGAGGGCCATAGTCCCTGGGATTCTTAACATTAATTCTTTGTGCCCATACACACAGGGTCCCTCTGGTTGCCTCAGAGGCCCTCATTTCCTAGGAAGCTTTCCCTAGAACATCTCAGCAAATCTTTTCTTCCCACGCAGTACATTGCCACAAATATTTTAAGCCCTTCTGCGTCAAAACTCCCTGCCTTCTGTGCCTTGCTCCAATCTGCAGCCTTGGAGGAGTGTGCCAATGCCCCTGGGCTCTCAGTGCAGATGTGCAAAGGGCTCAGTCGCAGTAAGACTTTACAAGTCTGAATGGCTAGTCAGATGTTGGGTCTGTCCCTGGGAGGTCACTTAATGCTGTTCCTTGATACCCTGGCGCCCCTGGAGCTGGCACTGCAAATCTCTGCTTCTAATGATGGTCCAGGGATATTATAGAGCTCAGGGTCAAAGCAAGCATTCTTCATGTATTGTTCTCCAATGCTGTCTACACCTACCCACCATCTTGAAAACAGCATTCTCTCCTTCTGCCCAGTGTAGTCGTGGAAGACTCATCAAGAAGAGTTTATAGACAGTAGACTGGGAGTCATGTTTTAACAGCATATTTATTTTTTTCCAACTTAATGTCAAGACAGATCAACCTTTAGAGAGAACTCCTAGTCTCTACCTCCTGCAGAGTGGCGAGGAAGATGTTTCAGTTCTGATCTGGGGAGTGGGATGTGGGAGTGAGTGCCGGTCATATTCCTTCCAGGATGGGCTAAAGAACTTCTTACTATGCAGCCAAACAAACAAGTCACGAAAAACAAGAGTTCGAGCTCTTTCAACGTATGTCACACTGACCCCAGACATATATTTCTATGATATCAAAACTGATATTAACGGCATCAAGGACTTGATGGGGAGATTGAGTGCATCTGTGTGGAGGGGAATGGTGAGGTTTAGGTAATAGATGTAGGGATTCAAGTAAGAGGAATAAGAGAATGCCACTTAAGCCATAAACAAGGCCTGGTTGTCACTTTTGAATGTGTGTGTGTGTGTGCGCGCGCGCGCGCGCATCCGCACATGCCTGCCGTGGAGGCGCACTTTTTCATACTTCGAAAAGTTCCAGGATGTGCTTTATTGGAAAACCAGTTATGTCAATCGTACTTCTGGAGGATAAGACCCTGCTGCAGGGCTGCTGCCCTCAGAGAATATTCTGGTCTGGAAGACAGCAGGGCAGTGCCTAGGAGTCTGCTTTCACACTCAGGCTCACATTCAGAAAGCGATGTTCCACCTGACACCCTGCTCACTGCAGCAATTTCCAGCAGTGTTAATACTAAGGAACTCGTGTTTGGAGCTGGGGGTGGAGAGGGAGGGAGATAATTGGCAGGCTGCATATGCTGATCTTTTCACGGGCTCCTCGCTCGCTGCTGCTCGGAGGCTGGGCTGGGTTTGCTCCCTGTCTCCTCCAACCCACCGAGTTGATCAGGGCTGTCTGCAGCGCGTGTCAAAGCCGCCCGGCACAGGCAGCCGCGCTCCCTGACTTGACATCTCATCTCTCATCCTTCCTCAGATCTCGTCAACCTACACGGTCTGCTCCGCCAACAGCTAATAGCAAAATGACTGCGAGAGGAAGGCAGTGACAGCGATAGCTGTCGGCATTTATTTTACCTTTGGTTTTGGCTGCACAGAAAATTCCAGAGCTGATGAGGTCTGAGCTGCGGGGGAGACATGGAGAAGCATGCACTGGGTTTGAGGAAGGTGGCACTCTCAGAAATCTGCCCTTTCTCCTACAGTAACATGACATTCGGGCTGAGTGGTCTCCAGCAATGATTTAATGCCTCCTTTGTATGGATGTTTGTCCATTAAGATAGCAGGCTTGACAGTACGCATGGAGGGTTGTATACTAACACCAAGGCGCAAGGACTGTATATTTGTTTCCTGCATAATATTTGTCAGACCTTTTATAAATTCAGGGGCAAACCAGGGAGTTAGTCTTCTACTATCTTTTGCATTCTTGCTTCTTCATTGTTCTTATGAAAATGACAGGGCCTAGTATCCGCTTACCCAGCTCACTGCTGTACAAAGAAGGAACAGATGCTGCCTGGCCCTTGAGGGGAATCCAAGATGTACCCAGATAGAGACAAATGTTATTTCTGCATCCTTTTCTCTGTTACCTAGCACAGAGTTTGGCATAGCGCATGGGGCACAAAAACTTTATAATCAGACCTACATCACAGTTGTGTCTTGGTCATTTACTAGCTGTGTGACCTTGGGCAATACATTTAACTCCTGAGTCTCCATTTCCTCATCTGTAAAGTGGGTACAACCATGAAGCCTGTTTTAGGGTTGTTGCAAAATTGAACTTAGTGTTTACATACTAAGCTGGCCTATAAGTGAGTATTTGATGCCTGTAGTAGTTTTGACATTTTGTATCAAATGTATCTTATGTGTGTGGAAATCACATTCTTGTGATGTGGATGGATGGGTCCTGGGTGAATACGAAGGACTTAAGCTGTGAAAACCTATTACTTTCTATTAATTGTCCTTTCTTCCATGGCATCATCTCTATTTCTTCTGCCATTGAATTAAGTTATTGAGCTAGCATGGAATGCTTATTAACTTACCCGCACAGATATGAAGTTATCTGGGTATCTCTTTCTCTACACACACACACACACACACACACACACACATATGTGTATATACAAACATATATATATGGAGAGAGAGAGATTCATCACATACATTAGCTGGAGAGGTTAGCTTGAATATAACATTTCAATTAACCAATTTCTGCTTCTGGGTGATTTATAAGATATTAGTCTTTTGATTGATTACTGTCAACTAGGGTGAGTAATGCTTACACTTACTACATTAATGTAGCCAATGGAGAGGGTTCCATATGGGTATCTTTTTCTATGAACAAATATTGTGCCTTTAAATATCATGCTGTTTGGTGCATTTATGCAGGTAATAATTTAAGTTGGTAATTTGTTCATGTATACTAGGATCATCCATTATAATGAAATTGATGAACTCTGTCACGGATTAAATAATAATTATGTTTGAGCCTTTTGCTTAACTAGTTAGTATTGGCTATGCTCATACTGGACACAGCTGAAGTAGAATGATTGATAGGTAAGATGAATTCCTTTTATATCAATATTTCATTAATCTCATAACTCCATGGGCCAATTTTCCATGATAGTCTCAGATAGGTGCTTCTCTGATTTTTTTTTTCTGAGAAGGAAAATGAGCCTTCTGATGTCGTCATGGTCCTGCTGTTAGCTAGTTATCTAACAGTTTCTTATACTTGTAGCAACATGTACTCCTCAAAGTCCTTACACTTGAACTCCATGATACTCACCCCATTTCCAGTTTCTACCTCCTTGCCTCCATATATGAAGAAAAATGCCAACCACCCAATGATGTGAGGGGAAAAGTGGGAATAATTCCTTGGAATGTGAAGCATTTTTCGTTGAGAATTTGAAGGTTCACTGTACTGTGAAGGCATAGGGCCATTTTTGGAAGAAGAGAAGGAAGATGGAATTCACGGTTTTGGCATTCCTTCACATTCCAGAGGCTGGAGCCTGTGTGTGTGTGTGTGTGTGTGTGTGTGTGTGTATTTAGGAGGACTTCTTGCTTATATCAATCATAAACCTCCTCTGTTGTTTGCTGATTGAAGTATGAGCTACTGAAACAAGATTATGAGTAACTTGAAGTCAAAGAACCTTTTTTAGAAATTTATTTGCCTCAAAATGCTTAGCATAGTGCAGGGAAATTTTAAGCACTCAATGGGTTTTTGCTAAGTGAAATTGAAAGACACTTGCTTCTTACTGCCTACCTAACATCAGGTTGTATAAAATCAGCTCACAGGAACCTGTTCATTATATCTACTCCATAGATAGTAAGGCAAATGCTCATTGGAAGGAGGGTCAATGAGATACAATCAAATTCTGGTTGTGATAAATGGCCCATGCCCTTTTTTGATAGCTAATGACTCTGAATTACTTTTAGTGATAGATGCCCATTGACTTTTTCACAAAGTGGTAATGTGAAATCTGCTCCAAAATAGGAGAATTGCTTAAAAATAATGTCTCCTAGATGTTAAACTGAAAACAAGAAAAATTCCTGAGACAGAGCTGATGTCTGTTGCAGGGGACCAGTTGGGAGCTGTTTCAAGAATAGAGACTCTCCTAAACAGAGCTAGGGTTGGAGATAAATAGAACTGGCAGTCAACCCATGCATGCCCAGGAAACACACAGTGATGCTGAAGCTTGAGAATATTAGCTGCACCCTATCATTGTTATGTTAGTGTTAATCACTTATGGCTAAAGGGTGCTGATAAGGAAGGGACTGTGGGAAAAGAGGTAGTCTAAGTAATTTAAAAATGAACACAAGATTACATTATTAAATATATTGGGTCCCCCCACTTATTGGATCAAATTATCCCTGTTGAGCCAGGGATGATCATGGGAATTGTAATTTCTCTTGTCTAGGTGATTTATTCTTTGTGTGTTTCTTCAGTTTCTCGGGGGTGGTCTGGCATAAGCCTGATCACTGAGTAGAATTTTCTTGAAGCAGTTGTTGTCTTAATAACGGAGTGAATGAGGGCCATGCTGATTTGTTGCCTCTTATGGTGGGCTTGGTGGAAGATGGCAATATTGTTGACATGTGATCTCTGGTTTCACCTCTCCTGATGCTTTGTTTATGACTGGGGCTTGAGGCACTTATCTTCCTGACACTGTTTACCACCACCTAATTGCAGTAGACCTCTAAGAGATATTTCCATGAAAGGTTAATCATAGAAATTCTACCCTTCCATGAAAAAAGAAGGTGGTTATAGAGATTTATGTGAAATGTTGAAACGTCACATGTTTATGACTAAAAATACATGCTGGCAATATCATCTCCAGAGTGGGAAAGTTTTATTTTGTAATTTCCACAACTCAAAGGACTTGGTGGTTTTACTTTAAGTTTTAATTTATTGATGTTCTACACCTGCTTGTAAAATGCTGACCCTATGGGAAGTATACTTTGATGCCTACAGACACCTAAAAACCAGAATTCAGAATTTTCTAACTAAAGTCTTAAAAACCCTACATTTATAGCAATGTTATGAAGGAATAATGTATTGAGGTAACCAAGAACATTGTGACTTCATGAAGGGGGAATATAAATGACAATTTAGGAACTCTGTAAAATCAGGTCCTTTTGTTGAGGCCCTTTATTTCACTGGTACGTCTTTTGTACATTTTAGACATTTGGCAAAATTGAGTTCTTCAGCTTAAATATTATTTCAACATATAGTTTTAAAATATTATGTACTCCTGACTTTGGAACCTGACTATACGTTCCAGATTTGACTATAAAATAGCATTCACTTAAAAATAATAATGTTTTTAAAATGATTCAATTTAAAATATTTCTCCTTACATTTTGTGGATTTTTCTAAAAATTAAAAACAACCTAAAAATCTTGTTTAGAAGATCCCAGATCTCTCCTCATACTATTTATTTTACTGAGATTACTTTCACTAATTCTTGTTGAAATTTATTTTGAGTGCCAGATTCTATCAGATCTTCACCATTTCATGTAAGTGTCCCTCACACAGAAATGATAAACTGATTCACAACTGTTAATAATACATTTGGCCTCAAGAATGTCATGTTTGTGCAAGGATTTTATGGGTAATAGGGGTTAACCCAATCAAAAGAATTGGTAAAGTCCCCCATCAGACATGGGTGCAGTAGGTCCTTGAGACCCTCAGACACCTCTCATCTTGGTTGGTTTGATTCTCCAACTGTATCTTCTACTTTCTAAGGCTACCCCTGGGTTTTTCCCTTCACTCCTTGACTTTACTCCTGAACTTTTGACTTAGGCTTGGTGATTTCACTCAGACTCCAAAAGTTCCAAGACTGGTCTGTGAGTCGCTGTGTCCACTATCCCTTCAGATCCCAAAGGCCAGGTTTCCTAAGTCAGCAGGTGACTGGACCTGAATTCTTTTCTTTTTTGCCATTGCCTGACTTGACTAAGCTTGGAGTTTGGCTCTGTCCTAATTTTGCTAAGCTCCAGGAGAGTAGGGCTAGACTCCTTTACAGCACCCACCTAGTACTTTCATATCAGAGTTATGGAAGGCAGGAGAGGGAGATTCCAAAGGAATTCTAGAGTGAAAATTTTAGTAGAGTCCATGACACCCACACCTTTTCTTAGTCTTTAGTTTAAATGTTTCCTACTGGGGTCACCTTAAGTGAGTTGCAGCTTCTTTCCTAATTTTCTTCCTGGCTGTAATTTACAGAATGGAATGGCATTCTTGCTCTTTACATTTTAGGGAAAGAATGGAAGAAAATGGTTGAATTAAGAAAAAGAATAAGAATCACTGTGAGGCAACCCAGTGACCTGAAGTTATGTGGCTTTGATTGGAGCCTGGATTGAAAGAGGATGACTAAGTACTAGAGGCAAATCAGTTGAGGGGGCATTTTATTAATTTGGCTCATATAAAAGAGTCAATCAGTATCACACCTCAAGGAATATTCACATAAAATCAGATTCAAATATGACTAATTAAAAGGAATTTCCAAGAGTAACTCAGCATAATGCCAAATTAAAGAGCAAATGCACCCGAGGAGCTGGAAGCAATAAGGGAAGCTGAGAGGTTTCTCAGGAAGAGTCTGTGGTTAGCACCAGTAAGAGCCTTAGGGAATGAGACTCAAGGTCAGGGACTAGAATCAAGAAAAGTTGGATGAATTTCAGTAGTCCCTAAAGGAAATGCTCAAAGAAGACAGAGTCAAAAATCAAAAAGAATCATAAAAGATGCATTAGAGTATGCAAAGGATCTGGGTTCTGTTTGCATTGATGACCCAGTGGGAGCTACTGAGGATGGCATATGGGAGAGAAGCACCTGGAAGCCACAGAGGCCAGGAAATAGAGAGAGAGGTAAAAAATGTAGCCAGGAGAGGAATCTAGATTGAAAGCCAGGAGAGGATGTAGCCAGGAGAGGAACTGGATTAAATAATAAGCTGGCAGGACCAGGAAAAGAAAGAAGCATTGGTTGGATTCAATGTTAGTTGTTAAAAGGGTTGAAAAATGTAGGCTGAGGTTTGGGTGTCTCTGGGGTGAGTCTTGAAGGGATAGTACAAAATAGATTCTAAGCATGAATACTGTGAGTGAAGAGTGAATTTATTAGTTTGTCCACAGATCTGTTTTGAGCATCTACTATGCAACTCACACTGTAATTAATATTCTGGAGGAATCCAGGGGTAAATGAAACACGACTCTTGCCCCTAATTGCTCAGTACAGTTAAGGTATAGCCTGGCATCTAACAGACACCCAAGAAGTACTTTTTGATTATCATTTTTGTTTTGGTCACAGAGGAGTGACAGAAGCAGCTCATATGAGCTGTTTGTTAGCATCTCTTCCCATCTCTGTGTGCAGTGACATCATGTTGGAAGCTTAACTTGGCCATGGTGGGAGTATTTCCATCATAAGAATTGGTAAACAATACAAATCAGGGCTCCTCTGTCCCCCCTCTCTGCAGCACAGGCATTGAACTTTTACCAGCACACTGGTCCTGGATCAACATCATCAGTTTAATTTAACAAATATTAATTGAGTACTTCATAAATTAAAATCTCTGTGCTGGATATTTGTCATCCTCCTTTCAAAAGATCTTCGCCATTTCCCAATAACTTGATTACTTAGATGGTTTGAAGTTTCCCTTATTTATCCAGCATCACATTTTAGAGTTATGGTTTGCCTCAACTTTCCTATGAAATGGGAATGCAAAGTTCAAGTTGTGCATTTTCTCCTTGGATTTGGAGTATTGGCAGTGTGTTCCATGGATGTGCAAGGGAAGACCCTTCTACTTCCTACTAGAAATTCAGCTCCCGAAAGGTACATACAGCTTTAAAAAGCTGATCTTTGATTGGCTATTATGACAACAATTCAAAGTGGGAATTTGGGATCAGTGATTATCTAGGGGATATGGATGGTTCTTTTGCTATTTTTTCCTACGAAAAGTGGAAGCATTATGTTTCTATCCCTATAAAAGATTCCCTTCCTAAGTGTATGCATACTGGGTCCTGGCCCTACCACCTCTTAGGTTAGACACTCAGGGTCATTTTATATTTGCAATTTCAGATACACTAATTCACTCACATTGAGATTAGAGTGGGAATCACCTCAGTGCTCTGTTAATGCCAATTACGTCTGAAGCAGCCAGACTGGAGACAGATAAGAGTCCCTGATGACTGATTAAAATATGGTATCCTGAAAATTAAGTGTCTAGTTTGAGTGCAGATGTAGCACAAAGATTTGTTATTTGAATTGACTCAGATTGAATGCTAATATTGGGGAAACTCACCAGGAATAATATAACTGTTATACTTCTCCAGTAGGAATAAAAAAGAAAGAACTTCATGCTTCTGGGCTGTGTTAAAGTCAGGAAAATTGGGATTGAAAAATCTTTTATGATGAACTTTTAAGTCATAAAGCCTACTAATGAGAGGGTAGAAGTAAAAATACTAGAACTAAGTATGGCATTAAAATTTCTATAATTTTGCCCCTTGATCTAATTTTACCATTTGATTTATGCTTTTCAAATAGTGTTATATATAACTCAAAATGTTCATAAGGCAGCAAAACAAATTCTTTTTTGTCATAGGTGCATTTCCTTTTGGCCAATGAATGCTATTGTCTCCAGGTACCGTCCAGAATTTGGATAATGACCTTCTTTTAAGACATAACTTCAGAAAAGATTCCAAGAGATTAGAAAATGATTGGTCAAATAGAATTAACATTAGACTTGGCAGCAAGCTTTAAAAGAGCCAGGTTTTATTTTAACTAATGAAAAGTCAACATATAGATAATGTTGAGGAGTGAAATTTAAAAAATCAAGAAAAGCATTTTTGAATTGTTTGCTTAAGCTATATCATGGATACTACAATGTAGGAAATATCTGTATTCCCAGAAGATTATGATGATATAAAATGCATTTTTTTATTTATTTATATTTTTCTTTTTTTTTTAATTTAGAAAGGTAAAGGAAGAAAACAATGGACAGGACCTTTATTCTCAGAAAATTTCTATATATTAAAAAATGGTTATATATGTGTATTATATGTATATTGATGGGTAAACATATACACATCCATATGTACATATACGTGTCTATATACACACATATATCCAGCTATAAAGACATTATCTATATATGTATATATGAATGTATGTATATATTATATATGATTGTTATCTATGTTATTTGTTAGAAAATTCAAAAGGTTTTTCTAGTTCCTGTAAGATTGAGGGCTAAAATAATGCAAAACTAAATGCTGATCTGAACTTACAGGAATAAAAAATGGGGCCCTTGTTCACCAGAAACACATAGGGAACTCTGAAAAGCAGAACTTCAAGAACACAATCTGAGGCCACATCAAGAACTCTACCATCTTGTATTCCTACCATGGGTCCGAGTGACCCAGTTCTCTGTATCTATACCATCATTTGGTGTTATCACTATTTTAATTTTGGCTGTTCTAAATGGTGCAAAGTGATATCACTGTGGTTTTAATTTGCATTTCCCTAACTGTGCTAACAATGTTGGAAATCTTTCTTCTCCTGGTATTCCCATCATATGCATGTTAATACCTTTTCTAGTTGTCTTACAGTCCTTGGGACCTGCTGATATTCCATGGCAAAGTGGGAGGTTGACTCACATCGCCTCATTGGGATGGCTGGCTGGGTACAAGGTCAGCTCCCTCTCAGCCCTGCCCACACTGTCCGGTGAAAGCTATCCGCTGCTTTGCACCATCTGGGTGCTGCTGTTGAAGAGTAAGGTCAGCACCTTACTCATCCTTACTGACTCCCAGGTAGGAGGGAGTGGGGGACTGACTGGCACCAGTCTGCACAGTGTACTAGGCCTTTTTGATGACCTGGGGAGGTGGAGGCTCAATTCCAGCTGGGATTGCTGAAAGGGAGCAGAGAATGGAAGGAAGAAGAAGGGCTTTCCTTTTTCTTCCTTTAAAAAGTTTTGAGCTAAAAATACACCTACTTTGCCCTCACTCTCAATTGGTAGCTTGCTCTATACAGAATTTTTGATTCAGTCATTTTTGTTTAGCACTTTGGAGATGTTCCTCTGTGGTCTCTTGTCACTGAGAATTCTGCTATGAGTCCTATCTGGCTCATCTGTAGGAATGTCTCTTAACTTTTTTTTTTAAGTTGAATTTTTAAAAGTTTATTTATGAATTTTGAAGGTGGGGGAGTGAGGGGCAGAGAGAGAAGGAGAGAGAGAATCTCAAGCAGGCTCTTTACTGTCAGCACAGGGCCCCTCTCTGGGCTCAAACCCAGGAACTTGACCATGAGGTCATGACTTGAGCCAAGAGTCAGCTTCTTAACCAACTGAGCCACCCAGGGTTTCCCTTTTAAGACTGGTTTAGTTAAGATGTTTCCTCCTATTACAGTGTTTCTCAAAAATGTTTCATTCATTTGTATTTTTCTGGCTAGGCAGTTAGTGAACTTGCAATCTGCAATTTGGAAAAGTTCTCAACCATTCTCTTCAAATACTTCCCCTCCACACAAATTTTCTCAGTTTGCTCTGGGGGGCAGATTTTGTATTTGTCTGTGATATTTTTTATTCCATCATTTCTCTGTGTTGCATGCTTTTTGACTTGGCCAGTGTGCTCTTGTAACTCACCAATTCTCTCCTCTAGTCTAGAGTTTATGCCAAGTAGTGAATTTTTAAAAATAGTTCAGTGACTGTATATTTTATTTATTTTCTCCTGAGTATTTTTCTTTTGCCTCTGATCTTGTTTTGTTTCAACACTTTTTATTTTGCAATTTCTTATTTTTTAAAATAAATGCTTCAGATCTTGAGGACCCTAAAGCATACTTACTTTAGAGTGATTTTTAGATGCCATTCTTATTTTTATCTGAAGTAGAATGAATTCTTCTTCCAGTTGCTGAGTTTGTTGTTTATTTTCCTTTTCTTTTCTTTTTAAAGTTTTATTTACTTATTTTTAATGTTTATTTATTTTTGAGAGAAAGAGAGGACACGAACTGGGGAGGGGCAGAGTTAGAGGGAGAGAGATGGTCTGAAGCAGGCTCTGCAGTGATAGTGCAGATGATAGATGTGAGGCTCAAACTCAGAAACCATGAGATCATGACTTGAGCTGAAGTTGGATGCCCACCTGACTGAACCACCCAGGTTGCCCCTTGTTGTCTATTTCTTAGCCTCAGTGTTCCTCATGTGTGATTTTAAACTGTGGTTTGTAGATTCAACTTGATTGTGGGTTTCTTTGCATTCTCTTCCTCTTCTCATTTCTTCCTATTTAGTCATTGCTTTCTGTTTGCTCCCAAGATCCTATCTTGGGGCTTTGAGGTTTATGTATTGCTCTGATAATTGCAATACTGCAGATCCACTCAACAAATCAGAGTATAAAATCAACAACAGAAGAGACAACAGGTGTTGGTGAGGATGTGGAAAAAAAAAAACCCTCATGCACTGTTGGTGGGAAGGCAAACTGGTGCAGTCACTGTGCAAAATAGTACAGAGTTTCCTCAAAAACTTAAAAATAGAGCTGCCTTATGATCCAGCAATTGCACTATTAGGTATTTACCTAAAGAATACAAGAACGCTCATTCAAAGGGATACATGAACCCTGATGTTTATAGCAGCATTATCTACAATGGTCAAGTTATGGAAACAGCCCAAGTGTCCACTGACTGATGAATGGATAAAGAAGATGTGGTATATATATACAATGGAATATCACTCAGCCATAAAAAAAATGAAATCTTGCCATTTGCAATGACGTAGATGGAGTTAGAGAGTATTATTATGCTAAGTGAAATAAGTCAGTCAGGGAAAGACAAATACCATATGATTTCACTTACATGTGGAATTTAAGAGAAAAAGAAATGAGCAAAAGGAAAAAAGGAGAAGCAACCAAGAGACAGACTCTTAACTATAGAGAACAAAGAGATGGCTACCAGAGGAGAGGTGGGTGGGGGATGGGTGAAACAGGTGATGGGGATTAAGGAGGACACTTGTGATGAGCCCTGGGTATTGTATGGAAGTGTTGAATCACCATATTATATACCTGAAATTAATATTACACTTTATGTTAACTAAGTGGAATTTAAATAAAAACTTAAAAAATTCAGAGAATAGTTTGCTTCTGTTCTTGACTTTGAGGCCAAGTCTGACTCCTTTGGATCATAAATTTACTTAAGTTGAAACCCCAGGCAGTTTTCTTCCACAGGTTTTTCCAGGCTCCCTTCCTGGGTGATTGGAGTCTACTACTCATGAGGTACTTCTTTTCCTTTTATTCCTTTATTTAGAATCTAAGGCACTGTCTACTTCTGCTAACTTCTCCCAAAAACTCAGTAGGTCCAGAGATTCTTTTATATATTATGTACATTAATATGCACATAATATGCATAAATATAGATTATATGAAATCATCTTATATTCATATGTATGTTCATAGTATATATGAATCCCTAGCAGTTAGCTCTTAGCAGAGTGCATGATATCAAATAGCTACATATTAAATATTTATGAGATTGAGGTTCGTTGACTCTGTTATGACCTTGGTTGCTAATTTAACAAAGCAAAATTTTTACAGCATTATAATATTTTTCCAAATGAGTTTTTTTTCTTTGTTAAGCACTGTAATTTTGTGTTTAGCTAAAATTATATGGAAGCAAATTTAATTTTTGGAAATAAATTTACTTTTATGTTGGTAAGTCAGACTCTTTGTTTTGGCTTCAAAGGAATTAAAATGGTTATGCTAGATTATAAAGATTTTAAACAACAAAGAGACTAAATATCATATATCATACTTACAGTATAAAAATTCCTTTTGGGAAAAAATAAAGTAATTTTTTTAGAAAAAAGAGACTAAATATTATACTTACAGTATAAAATTTCCTTTTGGGAAAAAATAAAATAAGTTTTTTAGGAAGTTGATAAATTTTCACTAATGTCTTCACAGCTGGTGATCAGACTTCTGGAATCCTCAAAAATGTGATAAAGAATATAAGGATGCCTGGGTGGCTCAGTCAGTTAGGAGACCAACTCTTGGTTTCGGCTCAGGTCATGATCTCACAGTTCATGAGTTTGAACCCACGTTGGGCTCTGTGCTGACATTGTGCAGCCTGCTTGGGATTCTCTGTCTCTCCCTTTCTCTCTGCTCCACCCCCACTTTCACTGTCTCTGTCTCTCTAAAAATAAACAGATAAACTTAAAAAAAATGTAGTAAGCAATATGGAAGCCAACTGAATGATATAGGAGATGATGTCAGGAAAGGGAAACAATGCTTGCGAGCTTTGTGCAGATGGAGTTGCCCTTAATGTCTAGTATTAATTTCAAACAAATTTAATTTTAAAGCACATGGACCTTTATTTAATAAATGTAAGAAAAAATAGATAAGAAAAACTGAGGAAGGGAAGATGGGGGGGTAGCGGGGAAGCTCATAATATGCTTTACTCTCAAAAATCATCTGTGGTGCAGGAGTTTATGCTGAATGGATGGATCAGTGAAAACAACATATTTATTAGTGATATTATCAGAAAAAGAACAAGGATAGTTGATCCTCAAACAACATGGGCGTTAGGGGCTCCCATCCCCTGCACAGTCAAATATCTGTGTATAACTTTTGACTCCCCCCACAACTTAACTGCAAATAGCCTACTGTTGACCAGAAGACTTACCAATAACATAAACAATGGATTAATGCATATTTTGTATGCTATACATATTACATTCTCCATTCTTACAATAAAGTAGGCTAGAGAAAGGAAAATGTTATTAAGTAAACCATACAGAAGAGAAAATACATTTACAGTCCTGTACTGTAAAAAGCATCTGCATATAAGCGGACCCATGCAATTCAAACCCATTTTGTTCAAGGGTCAGTTCTACTCCCAGTCCAATTACAGATATAGAGTTGCCTGGAGTCAACTACAAACTCCTTGTGCTGCAAGTCAGGAGGATATCGGGGTATTAAAACCAAGTATACTGTTGTATCAGTTTTTTTAGACCGCCATAACAAATTATTAGCACAGTCTTGGGGACCTAAAAGAAAGTTTTTCTCTCAGTTCTGAAGGCCGGAAGTTGGCAAGAGCCCCGTTCCTCACCTCTGCCAGCTTCTAGTGGCTGTCCATGTCCTTTGGCTTGTGGCTACATTGTCTTTTGCTCTGTGTCTGTTGCCAAACTCCAGCGGCCTCTCTCTAAGACTTGTGATGTCATTTGGGTCCTACCCAAATAATCTAGGATAAGCTCTTAATCACATCTCTTGCCATATAAAGTGATATTTATTCTTTTGCTATTTAAGGTACTATTCACAGGTTCCAGAGGTTAGGACATCATACTCATTGGCTAGGGCTGCCAAAACAAAACACCACAAACTGGGGGACTTAAAAAACAGAAATTTATTGTGTCACCGTCCTGGAGGCTAGAAGCTCGAGATCAAGGTATTGACAGGTTTGGTTTCTCCTAAGACCTCTCCCCTTGGCTCATAGACTCCTTCCTTCTCCTTGTGTCTTTACAAGTTCTTCCCTCTATGTACACCTGCCCATGGGGTCTCTTTGTGTGTCCAAATTTCCTCTTCATATAAAGATGCTAGTCAGATTGGATCACTGTACAGGACCCATTTCAACATAATTTCCTCCTTAAAGACCTTATCTCCAAATATAGTCACCTTCTGATGTACTGGGGTTAGGGCTTCAATTTGTGAATTTTTGGGGGAACACAATTCAGTCCATATCAGACATAAGCATATCTTTTAGGGGGCACCATTCATCTCACTACGCATGTATAACTTTCAGTTGAAATGAGAAAGAAGTGAAATATAATCTATTATGCTTTATTCACCAATGCATGCAAGTGTAATACATTTAAGGAGGTAGTCTCATCAAAATGGTTAAAATTTCAGAGGAAAATAACTCTATCGGGAATTGCTGACAATTAAGTAGAAAAATCACTTATGTGGAATAGTCATTTCTCAATGAGACAAGATTAAATGTAATGCTAGCATATTGAAAAATCTCACGCTGATATTTATTTGGGAATATTTTTTAAAACTCTCCCTTTCATTTCTGGATTTATAGACAGACTTGTGAAGATTACAATAGAAAAGAATTCTCCCTTGGATAAAGAAAAACATGTAATTTAAGTGGAGGCGTAATTTATACTATATACTGCAATTTCCTGACTTTAATGAGAAAATAAAGTAAATTCCAATATACTTTCCTGGGAATCATCCAGCTTTCAATAATCATTTGCCGTGGGATGCCGGGAAGTGGCTATTCATAAGGAAATGGCCCAAAGTCCATATCTATAAACATAAATAGGTTGTTTCTTGGTAACATCATCTTTGATTACAAGGAAAGTGAACTAATAAATATATTTTCAGGGATATATCATACACAAGCCATGTACATGGTACCAGGGCATCTAAGAACCTAAAAGTTACAAATATAAAAAATCACACCAATTTTACAGAACGCCCTGTGTCCTGTACTTTGCTTCAGAAAAATCTAAACTCCTTTGTTCCTTATCTTGCTCCAGACCTCAAGCTCTTCTGCATTGCCTGTGTAGGGTTCTTCCATTTCTAATCTGTATGGTTCTTCTACTTACTTTCAGGATTATGGGCATAAGCTTGGGCTTCAAGTATACCAGAAACTTATCCAGCATATAGTGTTTTGAAGTTCATGATAATTTTTGAACATGTACTGGGATGAATGGTGTACCTCTTCTCCCCCTTCAAAAAAAATGTCTACCTGGAACTTCAGTATGTAAGCTTAGTTGGAAATAAAGTCTTTGCAGATGTAATTGGATGAATTAAGTTACAGTCATGCTGGAATAGGGTGAGTTAAAATCCACTGAGTGGTGTCTTTATACAGCCAGATATGCAGGTGCACAGGAGAGAAGGCCACGTGAAGATGTGGCTGAAGTTATGTGTCTACAAGCCCAGGAATGGCAAGGTTGTCAGCAACCTGAGTCTTCAATAGCTGAAGATTCAGGAAGCATCTTTCGCTAGAGCCTTTGGAGAGAGCATGGCCTTGCCGATGCCTTGATTTCAGACTTCCCACCTCCAGAACTGTGAGACAATACATTTTTGTTTTAAGCCACTCAGTTAGTGGTGGTTTCTTATGGCAGCCCTGGAAAACAAATGCAGAACATGATAATGATCACTTGAATCTAGGCTGGAACTTTATTCCAGATGAAATTTATTTGAGAAAGGAGCCTAAACCTCATCCAGTTAAAATTATACCAAAATATAAGCATTCTTTTTACTGTGTGGTTACCCAGCACCACCCAGAGATGGGGAATTGATTACCCCCTAAGGAAGAGCACTGCATTTGGGGGAAACTGTTAGAATTTCTTTTAGTGCCCTAACATCTACCTCCCTATACTTCCACTGGTTCTAGTTGCATCCTCTAGTTAAAACTTTTCACCCCTTTCGTGATGTTGCTTAAAATATTTGCAAAGTCTTCAATTATCCCTTAATTTGTTCTCTGCACTAACCGGTTCAGTTTCTTCCAAATACGTGAAATCCATTCTAATCTCCTAACCATTATGTTTTTCCTCCCCTGTGCATACCTCATTTTGGCAGGCATACTTCTAAGGATCAAGTACACTTTTTCTGAGGAAGTTTGACTAGACCAGTGAAGCATGGAACGAAGTTTTCCTGTAATTTGGGCATAAAATTTTTATCTTGAAGCCTAATGTGAAATTTGAAGTTTTTAACATGTCTTGCACTTGGTCAATTAATCTTTTATTATACAAGTAGTACATGAAGAAATTCTCTTCTGTAAAAGTTTCACACTGTAGATAAATATGTAGAATAAAATATGAGAGATCTTCTTTTGCTCATCCCTCTTTCCTAAGCTCTCATCCCTAGAGATAAGCATTCAACGATTTAGTATTAGTTTTCCTGCCTTATTTTATATATTTAAATACATATTATTTATTTTTTAATGTTTTATTTATTTTTTGAGAGAGAGAGAGACAGAGAGTGCAAGCAAGGGAGGTGCAAAGAGGAGACACAGAATCTGAAGCAGGCTCTAGGCTCTGAACTGTCAGCATAGAGACTGACGTGGGGCTCAAACTCATGACTGAGATCGTGACCTGAGCCAAAGTCAGACACTTAACCAACTGAGCCACCCAGGCACCCTGTATTTAAATACATAGATACACACATATGTATGCATATGTCTCTCTCTCTCTCTCTATATATATATGTATATATATGTATCTATTGTCTTATAAAATGAGTACTGCTCTGTGTGTTTTTTATATCCCAATTAGTTTCCTTATCCTTTCTTGTTTAGATGGTTTGCCTTGAGCATTTTAAAGTTTTTATTTATTTATTTTTGTAGAGAGACAGCATGAGTGAGGGAGGGAGGGAAAGGGAGAGAGACAGATGGAAAGGGAGAGAGAGAATCCTAAGCAGGCTGACGGCACAGGGGTGGGAGTGGGGGTGCGTGATCCTACCAACAGTGAGATCATGACCTGAGCCAAAAAAACCACAAGAGTCGGACACTCACCACCTGAGCCGCCCAGGTGCCCCTGCCTTGAGCTTTTCAAAATCCCATATATTGCCATTGGAGTTTTGATACCAAGTTTATGATTTTGATACTGAATTGAATACATTTAAAATGTCATCTTTTTGTGTTTTTATTTTGTGTTAATCAATATCATTTTAAATTTTAACTCATACATCTAACATATTGGCTATCTCTTTCAGTTTTGTGCCTGTTAGAAATTGAAAATCACACTTCTTATATTGTTGTCTAGGTCACCGAAGAATTCAGTCAGAATTAGATCAAAGGAAGTTACCCTATTAGAGACTTTCTTTAGTGAGCCTGCATCATTAATCAGTGTTATTAAGGTACAATTATTCAAATAGAAGCACATCTAGATACCATGCAGTTAGTTGTATCAGTGGAAATTTTTGAGATTATGTGATTGGTTTTGTTTTTTGTTTCTGGGCTCTGTCTCTGGTCTGTGGGGTGGTGCAGAAAGAGAGGTGTTTGCATTTTTCTTTCTGAAAATAAGAATGGAAAATATGGACCAAAAAAATCAATCATTCAAATACCACGACAAATTGTGAAACAACTAATCAGTTTCACAAATCTTAACTGTAACTTGCTAAAGTTAAATTGGGAAGAAAGCAAGTGCAAATCTGTTAAAGGTTTGGTTTATAGGGAATGGTTAAAAATTTGAAGAAGCAAGCATGTCTCAATAACATAATGACTATGGGAAAATCTTTCTTAGCAGTAATGTCTAAAATTTTGTATACTTAACCATTGGAGAAGGGAGTTTATTTTTTTATTTTTTTTAAGATTTGTTAATTTTTAATAGGCAGAGACAGAGCATGAGTAGGGGAGGGCAGAGAGAGAGAGACACAGAATCTGAAGCAGGCTCCAGGCTCTGAGCTGTCAGCACAGAGCCCGATGGGAGCTCCAACCCATGAACTGTGAAATCATGACCTGAGCCGAAGTTGGATGCTTAAACAACTGAGCCCCTGGAGAAGGCAATTTAATACTTCTCTGCTGGAGTGGGTTTTCTTTTTTTTTTGAAGGGAGATAAATGATATATTTATATGTTTGTTACCTGACCAATGAACAGTTTCTACACCCTACCTTTTGGTGATGATAAGCTTTCTGTATCAGTTGGGATTCCTAGTTGGAAGTAGCAGAATCGATCCTGACAGGGAAATATGATGGAAGGTTATTAGTGGGGAAGAGAATGCCCATGAGAAGGGAGGCAGGTTGTAGATAGGGATGTTATCTAAAGAGCCAGGGGGGCGTCACAAGTTGTCCACAACCAGAATGACCTGGGCAGAGAGTCACTGCTATTACCACTGCATCGCCCAGGAATGACCTCCAACTGTGCTCTTTGATGGCCTTCCAGATGGGTGGCAGTGTGTGGAGAGTTGGCTCTGATTGGCTGAGCTCATATCACAAGCTTCATTCCCAGCTATACCTGGAAGAAGGATCTGTTCCTCTCCTCCTTCATAGCGGGAAGCAGAAATGCGGCCATATTAATTTTCTGGCACGACAGTGACAAAGTACCCCAGCCAGGTGACCTGAAGAACAGAAATGTATGTATTCACAGTTCTGGAGGCCAAAAGGAGGACATCGGTGTGCCAGCCGGGCTGGTTCCTCCTGGGGGCTGTGAGGAAAGCATCTCTGGCTTGTAGCTTGTATTCTTCCTGCGTCTTCACATCATCTTCCCTTTGTAAGTTTCAGTGTCTAAACTTCTCTTCTTACCAAGACACCAATCACATAGGGTTAGTGCCCACCCTATGGCCCTCATTTTAATTTACATCTTTAAAGACTATCTCCAAATATGGTTACATTCTGAAGAAAGAGGGGTTAGCACTTCAACAATATGGATTTTGGTGTGTGTGTGGGTGCGCACAATTTAGCCCATAAGACCGGTATTTCTCTTCCATTGACCTAGTACAACATACTGGAGAGGAGACTCCTCTAGAATAAAGACTGGGGTGCTCTTACAAAGAGGAGTTGATTCTGGGCAGGTAATTATGAAGTTAAACAATTTTTTTTAATGATAAGAAAATGCTATGTATGGAAAACTTGAAAATCTAAAAAACCCAACCACATATTCATAATATTCAATGTTGTTAAAGGTGCAAGAAAATTAAAGTGCTCTCTGTGCTGGTGGAAATGCAGGCTTTTCTCCACCTTCCCATCATTCTACTTTTATCGACTGCGAAAGTGGAGCTGTGCCACTTTAAAGCTCTCTTCCAGAAGGCATTTGCTCTTCAGCGGCAAGGAGAGTGCAGTTAGTCCATTTCCTGCTGTTCGGACTTCAGGATTCAGCTCTCGTTTTGAGCACTTTTTGGGCAGCCCCCCAATAACTGAGCTTGGCAGGGGTACGAGGCCTGGCCATTTCTGTTCCTGGCCTCCTAGAACAGGTAATCTTTGCTCTGGAGCAGCTGTTCAGTTTGTCTGAGACTCGGTCAAATCCACATGGTGGTCTGAGCTCCGCCCACCTGCCCAGTCCTGACTTCTCTTCCTTTCCTCTCTCACAGGCCTCATCCTGCCCCAAGCTTTCTGCACCCCTAATTTCATCTCTGTCTGCATCCCAGATGGTCCATCTCAAACACATACTGCCACACACATATATTTAGTCATAGTTTTGTTTTCTCACTGTTCTTCTAGGTCCTTGTTATTCCAGCCATGGGTGTGCAAACCGTTCTGTTTTTTAATGCTGAAAACCCCACGGTTTTATTTTTATTTTTTATTTTGAGAGAGAGGGAGAGAGAGTAGAGGAGAGGGGCAGACGGAGAGTGAGAGAACCTTAAGTGGGCTCCATGCTCAGGATCCCATGACCCTGGGATCATGACCTGAGCCAAAATCAAGAGTCAGACGCTCAACTGACTGAGCCACCCAGGCGCCCTGGAAACCCTGTGGTTTGAATGTAGTATCATTTGTTTTCTCTTTTGCCATCTCATCCTTAGTGACAGCATGAAAATTTTCTTGTATGTTTTTCTGAAATCAGTTAAATTACATTATTGGTAGTTTACTATCTTCAAGCCTAATTTTGGAGTAATTAGTTCAGTGAGTCATTTAAGGCCTAGATGGAAACTAAAGGAGAGAGACAGAAACAGACAGCCTGGGAGACAGAGAGATGTCTCCCTCTGAGTATTTGTATGGTACAGCATACAACTCAGTGATTATTGGTGGCCATGGTCTGTGCTGTGAACTTATACACAGAGGAAGGTCTGCAGTTAGAAAGAAGAATCAGGCAGATAAACAGAGAAAAACAGGCTGGAATAGAGAAGACCTTTTCTGGTTTGCTACAAAATGGTCTGGGTCAGAAAGAAACTCAGTCCCAGCTCTTTTCCCTCTGGGTTTGGTGCAATTCCTTGGAGGCTTTCTAATGAATTCCTTTGACTTTGCATGCATTATATGTTGAAGTTGGGTTGCCATCATTTGCAACTCAGGAAAAGTTTTCACTATCACAGCACATATGCACTTTGCATAACATAGTAGGCATTCAGAAAGTTTTAGCAAAATCTGCATCTTGTTACATTTTTTAGGTGAAGTTTTTGTTTATATTGTTTTACTGTTCTCAGTAGTCAAAAAACTTCTTATATTGTTTGAATTTATAGTCTTAAGCTGTACATAGGTGTTAATGCTAAGCACAGTCTTCTGCAACCTGTTGTCACTTATATTACTTAGAAAAAATGATAGCAGGGAAAGAGGAAGGGAGAAAGAGTGGGCAACCTTACTCTTGGAGTAAAGGAAAGATTTTCCTCTTCACTAAAGAATCAGATTTCAGGGGGTGCCTGGGTGGCTCAGTTGATTATGTGTCTGACTCTTGATCTCAGCTCAGGTTTTGATCTTAAGGTTGTTATTTCAGGCCCCATGTTGGGGTGTGGAGGCTACTTTTTAAAAAAATCAGATTTTAGATAAAGGATTTTTGTTTATTTGAGGAGTCCAATTCCCAATTCCTCTAGCACGGTAAGGTTTTATACTTACAGTGGGCAGGGGAATTAGACAGAAACACCTTCCTTGATTGGGAGCTAAATCTGGACATACACCAGCAGAGAAATTGTCACCGGAATTTGAATTACCTGAGAAGGAGGATGTGATCTTTTATTTGGATGAGATTCTTTAGATCACCTGGGAACATGGATTTCCTCCATATGTATCCTGAAATGGGCCATATTTTACAAAGAGTGCTGGAGTCAAAAATTCACAGAGATTATAATGAGTAGACATGGAGGAGTCCCTTTTCACAATGATCTAATTATCCAAATATATTGAGTAAATCTAGGTCCCTGAGGATGGAAGTGCTTAGTTTGACCTCAGACACTATGAGAGCAACTTCCATGCTAGACAGGAATCCAGAGTATTCTTCCTTCCCTAGCTAGGCCATATCATGCCGGATTTTCTCTTCACTGAGGGACAAGCTTTGATTTTTGCCTACTTTTTCCAGGTGTCTCTTACTCCATGCTAATCTAGAGCTTTCATGTCAGTCCTCCAAGGGCAGGCCTCAGCTTGCATCTGGACTAAAGGATTGACTGGAAATTCATGCTCTGACCATATGTCTTGGAGTCACCTTCCAAGTTCTCTGGGATGATTCCTCTCCTTGGCAGCAATGTCTTATCTCTTAATCTTGTCACTCTCTGCGACAGGGCACTGGGGTCTTGAAACTTGTTCTCCTAAGCATGTTGTTGCCATTTGGAAATGAGTGAGCTCTGCTTTTCTGTCTCTCAGCTGTTGCTATTAATGATTCCAGGCTTCTTCTCTGATCCTGGAATCTGTAGCTGGAAAATGTAAAACTACAGAGAATACAAGCCAGTGGTGTTTTCCAAATGTGTGTGCAGACTATATTTCATCTATTAATTCATGATGATGGTGCCCGCAAGGGCCAGAAGGATCGACACGTTATCTCCAAACCCTTTTAACAGTTGACAAAATCCAGATTCTATATGTAACCAAGAGGGTAGGGTTTTTTCATATATAACCTATGCAGCTCATACTCGGTACCTGTGAGATTTCTGATGGTGTTATCTCTCATTTATTATGCAGAAGCTACATGGTTAGCCTTGTCACTGGGCACCAATAGAAAAATGTGCACTAGACTCTTAAGTGTAATGTCTGAGACAAGATGGTTATAAGCAAATCTTACTAATTCTTGGTTACGGGTTAATGGAAGAGAACAAGTAGATGGGCTTATTTTTTAAAAAGTGAATCATGCATCATCCTGGAGTTCCAATAGCTCACACAAACAATGGGAAACACTGGGCTTTGGAGGCCTTTCCCCCTGGCTTTCAGTTCTAGTTCGACCCTTGATGATTGCTTCACTTACCTTCACTAAACTGGCAATAGTCGTACCCATTTCATAAGGTTTTTGCAGAAATTAAATGCGATAATACCTATCATTTTAACATACTTATATTTATAGATTATGTTATAAATCCAATATTTATAAAGCATAATGTTTGGTGCCTCATACAGGCTAACTTATTCATAAAACTTTTGAGCACCTTCTATAAATAGGTGTTAAGTGCTAGGGATAAGAGGACAGATAGGTCAAAGTTCTTACCTTCGAGAGTGATGCAGTCTAACTGAAGAGACAGGTCTATGAATAGACATTTTGAATGCAATGTGATAAGGACAATTACACGAAGAGGCATATAGAAGTATAGAAACAGGGGAGAGACACATAATAAGGCTGGAGATGGAGATAGTGATAAGGGACGTCTCTGGGAATAGATGCCTGAGCTGAGAATGAACCAGAAACAATGAGTAAAGATATGTAATGCATACATTTTCAAGATAATGTGACATTCAATATATGTGAGTTTTCTTTACTTTTTCTTTTCTTTAATTCACATTGAATCACCAACATATTTCATATTTTTGGTCAACTACTGTTAATTCCAGGACTCAATCTGTTGCTTTTAGGGAAGGAGGAACCAAATTTATGGACCACTGTGGGTTTATAGTTGCAAATTAAAATTCCTCGGATTGGTCTTTAAAAGATTGACCAAAAAGAAGAAAAAAAGAATGAGAAGAAAAAATAAAACTAGAAAGACATTAAAAGTGGGAAATATCAGGTGTTATAAAATTAGATGCTGAGAGTATAAACTGGAGGGAAAATTAAGGCAGTAAATATTACTGGTGTGTCCACATGTTTTAAATCTTGCTTTCCTGAGGTAGGAGCTGCCTAGCAACAGAGACTCCCTGAGGCCCCACTCTCCACAGCTGGTCAGCCTTCAGGGTCTGGAGTTGCTGAGATCAGGGGTTATAGCTGAGGAAGGCCCCAGTTAGAGGAGTTTAGGGGTCAGGATACTAAGTGTCTGAAAGTCCCAGGACAGCAGGACCCAGAGGACTCAAGGCAGAACTCTGGGAATTGGTTAATAACATTCAGCTTTGTTGCCAGTTAAATAGATTTTTGTGGATGGGGCTTGGAGCTTTACCATCCTTTATAACTTCTACTCTTGGGTAAATTCATGTGAACTACCAACAAGGCACACAGAACACCATTCAACCATAAGATAAATTTAACCACATCTTTTTCAGGCCATGAATTGAATCTATGAAAATCTGGAGCCTGTACCTAAAATACGAAAGTGCCATTTAATGATTGTTTATTCACTTTTGTGCCTTGTTGCTAGACATTTCCTGAGTACAGCATCTTTCAAATCCTTTCAATGCCTTTTCAATTAACTGTTTGGTTATATAACAAATCAAGAAGCATTTCTATCTCGGGAACCTCGCAGAGGAGGTTTATCAAGTGAAGTTCTGAATTTCAAGATGCTCAAAGTGTAATCTCTTTCCAAGAACAAACCAACACTTGGGCCAGACCTTCAGGAAATCCAAACATCTGGATTAAAAAAAATGGCAGGAACAATCAATCATCCAACTTTGTCAATGTGATGCCAAAGACCTAGATTATTGGAAAGGTTTCCAGCCAGATGTTATACAGTTTGTGGACGTATCTAGAATCGGGACTACGAACACAGACCAAAGAATAAAATGCATCAATAGTTTTACCTTTCAGTCCATTGTATGCATGTTTGCTTCTTTAGTTTGTAGAAGGAGAAAAGAAGTTCAGACTCTGTAGAGATGGTGGAGGTTTTCTCCTATAAGATAATCATTATAGAAAGAAAAAGGAATGTTTAGATAGCATGTTGGGAACACACGAGGTGCTAGCAGAAAGCTATAGAGAATTTTGGCTGACTCTGCAATATAGACTACTTATTTGGGATTGTGCAAACTGAGAAACAGTCATTTTGGGCAAAACAAATTGAGGGTTTTTTTTGTATTATTCTAGTTAAAAAAGCTCTTTTTTTGAGTTTTAAAATAAACTTGTATTACTTTTATAGTAAAGAAAAATAATTTTAAGTGCTACTATTTGTTGATCACTTACTGAGTGGCTTGCTCTAGTCTAAACAATTTTCCCATACTAATCCAATAAAATAGGTGTTGTTGCCATCCTTCTTTTGAAGATTAGAAAACAAGCTTCAAGAAGTTCCATAATTGACTCAAGACTTTCCAACCTGTAAGCAGCAGAGTCAGGTTTGAGGTCAAGCAGTTTGTCTCCAGAACCTGCTACCATCCTCATCCCCTCAGCCAGGCTCTGTGTCAGCCCTATCCTGGGGACCTGCAGCAAATCCGAATAGGTCAACAAGGGCTTCAATAAAACAACACTCACCACAAAAATAATGATTAACAAATACTGAGGACCTAATATGTTGTCATGATTTTATTATCAATTCTACTTTTCAAAACTCTTGTTATGTTTACACATCAGGCAGATAAGGAGTCTGCAAGGTGGAGAGATTGGGTAATGACCAATATCACCAGGCTCTTAGGTGGTAGAGCCAGCAGTGACCAGGTAGGTAAAATAAAGTGAAACAAATATGCTTTTCATTGTGTCAGACTGAAAATCACTAAAGTAATACTTCTCCTTCTATAATTAAATAGGATATGCTTATATTGATTTATCAAATTGCAAGATTACCTTATGCAGTCTGAATAAAAGTGAAATGTCTCATTGGTGAGGAAAAATGGAATGTTTCAATGGGAAAAACACTGGATAAAGGATATGTACAAAGAATATATGAAGAGTAATAAGGAGGGATAGTCAATTATGGCAAATATTTCATTCCAATGCAACATAGTAAAATTGATTCAAAGGAAATTGATAAGAATAAAATAAATTTAAATTTGAGATGTTAATCTTTAAACACTGTGGTTTTCAAAGTAGTGCCAACTAAATCATTTGCTACTGATGTCAGAAAACTCAGGTATTTGGGGAAAATGTCATTTAAAAATTATGCTTCTACCACATACTGGTTATGAATTATTCAATAAATGTGTGGGGGTGATATTGTTTACAGCACATTTCCTGCCAACTTCTGTTTTTCACTAAATTTTTCTAAAACTTGAGGCAGCTTCATAATGTAATTGGTAATAGAAACAGATGGCACTTTTTTTGACCCTTTATTTTAGCTTCTAGGCATTTGCAATCAGTTATATGTAAGATATGGGGACAGACAACCTGCATTAAAATTAGCCCCATCTTTTTTAGCTGCCAAAGAGTAGATTTGGTCATAAAATTTGAGAGAGAAGAACCTCAATCATGTCTGAGTCTCAGATTTTATAGGTAAAAATTGCTTGAGGTAAGATGACCAGCTCAAGGTCACATAGGAAGTAAATGAGACCAGATCTCAACCACTTGACTTAGTGTCAGAGGTTCCTTGTCCCCACTCCCTAAGTTTTCCATTTGGAGAGATTAGAATTTATATATTGTGTACAATTAGGAAACATTTTAAGCATCCTGGAAATAAACAAGAATAATATAGCTCTGGAGTACTTTCTCTCCCAGCCGTGCAAAACTTAAAACACTGCCATCACCTTAGCCCCATAGATTCATTTGTAACTCTTTGAATTTTTTTAAAATGGTTATTTATTTTTGAGACAGAGAGAGACAGACCATGAGCAGAGGATGGGCAAAGAGAGAGGGAGACACAGAATTGGAAGCAGGCTCCAGGTTCTGTGCTGCCCAACTAAGGGCTTGAACCCACAGACCATGAGATCATGACCTGAGCCGAAGTTGGACGCTTAACCAACTGAGCCACCCAGGCGCCCCCTCATTTGTAACTCTTTGTAAGTCAATTACACACATACTCTCAATACCCTGAAAATAATAATAATAATTAATAATAATAATGATAATAGTAATAAGAGTAACAAGTTGCCATCATTGTTCTGCTTACTATACAACAGGCATTTATTTGTGTGCACTGTATTATTTTACATAAAATCACATTTTGTTATTGTGCTAGAATTCAACTCATTTTCTTCTAGACAAAATTATTTCTCTTTTGTTATGATTCTTTTCGACTGAAATAGGAGTGCATCATAGAGGCCTATTTTTTCCTGTTGGGCCACAAGGCCTCTGATAGCCTAAATAGTTTCTTTGTATGGAAAAAGCCAGATACTTGGATTTGAGGGTGGACATGGCCTTCTGTCAGCCCCACAACTTCAAGAACAGAACTAGTACTGGATTTCAGCCTTACTTGTTTCTTTAATTGGGCATTCTTATACAGGGCCAACCATTGATTTATTGTGGCTGCTCTGATGGCCAGAAAAAGAAGACTCTCAAATCTGGGGAGTGAATCAGATCAAGACATGGCCAATCTAAAATGAGGAGTATTGTGAGAACATTTGAATTTGGTTTTGGATGGGTTTATTGAACTTATGCTCGAATATCGGTTACACCCAATGATGTTCTGAAAATTCACATCAAAGAGAATAAGGAAATCATGCTGTGAATGAAGGCTGGGCTGAAGAGAAGCTGGGAACCCATCCAGGTTCTTCTCCCAGAAATCAAACCTTCCTTGGAACAGATCCTAAATTGAAATGAGTGGATTTCAAAGCACATTCTTATTGAGAATGAGATGGACTGAAAGCTAAAGCGACCAGGTGGAAGGAGTGTGATATGAAGTATAACACAAAAACCTTACCTGCCTCTAATTATTTCTAAATCATCTCCCTCCCTAATCTGAAATTTCCCCCACAGGGTAAAATAAAGATGGTGACTCTGTCATCCTCACCATATCCCCAACTTTGCCTTTCACCCACATATGCTTCTGACCTTTCCCCAAAACAGATAGAGGTCTTTCACATTTTAGGTTCTTTGTTCATGCCACTTATTTCCTGGCCTGGAATTCCCTTCTCTTCCTCTGCCTAGAAAACTTCAACTATAGTCAAGTTTGAGGAAACACAACTCAGGAATAAGGTGGTTCCAAATAAGTGCAAATCTGGAGAGGTGAACAAAACCACATATTTAGACTATTCAAATTTGGATAGGATCTCAAAACTCTATAAACTCAAAGAAGGTCTGGTACATAGTGTGTTCTCAAGAAATATTAGTGGAATGAGGGAAGTAGATAATGTGTATGTGTCAGAGTCTTGATAATTTTTGTTGGACTATAATGTCCTCTTCGGCAACCTTCTATCTGCAGTTAGGTCCTTTTATATAACTCCATCCAGGAGCTTTTGAGATTCCGTGTGTAGTGTTTTACCCAAGCAAGACATATTGCCCTGTGAAATCACAGATTATATATGTCGCCAGGGGATTGGTATGCCTGGGATACCATGAACCCATGGCACATACATACTTGACATATATTTCCTTACTCCTGTTGTATTCATTTACTTGAAGGTCTTGCCCTCTGTCTTCTTTCTTGCTTTGGCATTCTAGCTCCTGACGAATTTGGAGCCTGCCTTGAGTCCTGGTACACTTAGCTAGAGCCTGAGCCCACTTAGTTGTGTCTTGCTCTAGGTCAGGGGGTGCAGATCATGGTCCTCTTCTGTCTATCACTTAGCTGAAGTATCTGCTTCCACAGACTAGCACTGGGAATTGAGATGCTCTTGCCTTCTCTGTCGGGGAACATTCCTGTCCTGAACCACAGTTGAGTAGTCAAGGGTACAGACCCTGGAATCAGATGGACTTGGGTGGGATTCTAGCTCCATTATATTTAAATTTAGTCAAGGTTTTCAACATCTCATTTGTAAACTGGAGCCAACAATAAGTCTTCATATTGTAAGTATTAAATAATAATGTAGAAAGCACTCAATATGGTGCACACAGAAGTGATTAATATCTCCTTGACTTCTAAGGTTAAGAACAGTGGGCCAGAGCCAGCTGAACATTGGCTACTGGGATGGATATTGGCCTACTTGGATTCTGGTTATTGACCTTTAGAGGTCAGGCTACCTTGAAGTAAGCAATTCTCCTTGAAGCCTATCTTCTTTTTTTGCTTCTCTGTTTTCTAGCCAGATTCTATCAAGGAAGGGATGGGAGGAGCACAGAAGCATCTATTTGTCTCATAATTTGCTTTGGCCTTGGTAAGACAAAAAAGATTGATTATTTTAGAACACAGTAATTAAGTAGGCAGAATATGGCCTGTCAATAATATCAACAAAACAATTCATTAAGCATAGTTGGTGCTATTGGTTAATAAACTAACTTTAAACAAAAATTTGCCATGGGCAAGCTAAAATTTTGCATAATTCATCTAAAGATGAGGGAGAGTAGAATTTATTTTTAAGAGTTTCTATATATTACTCATTAATGAGCATGGAATAAATAGTTTTGGAAATGAATCAGGATATTTCTCTAGAAAGAGTTACCTTTAAAATGATACTCAAATTCCAAGGAAATTGCACTTGTGTTCAACACGTTTCATTGTCTTATTTCGGTGATGTATTAAAACAACCACAGATTTTGGAGTCAGAAAGATACATTTTTGAATTCTGCTCTGATATAAACTTAATATCACTGAGCCTTAGTTTTCTCTTAGGTGAAATAGCTTTAGTTTTCTCCATTTTTCAAGATGCCTGTACAGATTAAATATGATCATGTGTCCTAGTGATTTGTGTCATGCCAGGTCCAGTTTCTACCCTTACCTTTGCCTTTCAAACCCATATGGAAGGCATATTTATATTAAATAAACTTAGTGAAACCACACACCTCCTCATGTGAAAGCTATTCTACATTTATCCCTTTGTCCAAGAAACATTGATGTGTTGTAGTATTCTAAGACAGGACTTGCTGACTCTGATCCTTTTTACTTTGGGGCAGTGCCATTCAAGTTTGGGATGGTGGAGGGGAGGATAAGGGAAGTAAAGTGACTGAATTCATTGACTTGGATAAATGGGAAAGGGAGGGTCACTGAGCATGTATTATTATAAGTGAAGTTGATACCATTGCACAAATAATTATTTGGTGCCTAGTACAATTAAGCCACTGTTCTCAGTGCTGAGGATACCATGGTGAACAAAACAGGTCAAGTCCCTGGTCTCAAGGAGCTTAAGTGCTAGTGAGGAGATACAGAAAATAGGCAACTCCATAAAATGTACAGTGCTGTTGATAATGGTCATGATGTTAAGAAAAATAAGGTGAAATAAGAGGGACATGAAATACTGCAGTGGGTGTGGGATTCCTACAGTATATAGGGTGGCCAGAGGAGGACTCTGATGGCATTTGGGCAGGAATGTGAAGGGAGTGAAGGAGAGTTTGGAAATACCTACCTAAGAGTGTTCAATGCAGAGAAACAATAAGTTGTGAAGGCTCTTGAGGAAGGAGGGAATAGGGACTAGTTAAGAATATCAAGAAGATTGAGAAACGGGCACCCTCCTATACTGTTGGTGGGGATGTAAACTGGTGCAGCCCCTCTGGAAAACAGTGTGGAGGTTCCTCAAAAAACTAACAATAGAACTCCCCTATGACCCAGCAATAGCACTGCTAGGATTTACCCAAGGGATACAGGAGTGCTGATGCATAGGGGCACATGTACCCCAATGTTCATAGCAGCACTCTCCACAATAGCCAAAACATGGAAAGAGCCTAAGTGTCCATCAACTGACAAATGGATCAAGAAGACGTGGTTTATCTATACAATGGAATACTACATGGCAATGAGAAAGAATGAAATCTGGCCATTTGTAACAACATGGATGGAACTCAAGGGTGTTATGCTAAGGTAAATAAGTCAGGCAGAGAAGGATAGATACCAAATGTTTTCTCTTATATGTGGGACAGGAGAAACTTAATAGAGGACCATGGGGCTGGGGAAGGGGAAAAATAGTTGAGAGGGAGGAAGGCAAACCATAAGAGACTCATAAATACCGAGAACAAACTGAGGGTTGATGGGGGTAGGGGAGACGGGAAAACGGGTGATGGGCAATGGAGGAGGGCACTTGTTGGGATGAGCACTGGGTGTTATATGGAAACCAACTTGACAACAAACTATAAAAAATAATAATTAAAAAAAAAGAATATCAAGAAGATTGGTGTCATTGGAGCAAGAATGAGCTCTTAAAAAGAGATTCGAAAAATGAGGCATGAGGCATGAATAAGCTGTTGTTCCCAGCAGGACAGTTTGTAAATGTGTGGGGATATTTTCAGTTGTCAGAATGACTGGGACACGGTACTGTTATAGAATGGGTGGAGATAAGAGATAAGATATTGCAGTTGATGGGATGGTCCTACACAGTGAAGAATTGTCCTACATCTTGTCAAACATTCAAATATCTGAATGGGTATCTCTGTAATATAAGGCTGATGCATATAATTGTACAGATTGTTGACTGTGGGGTTTTTGGAAGCACCAATGACAAGATCTACTGGGCATGGCGGCCCCACAACAGGACTGTTGTGCAAGGTCTGTACAGCTGTAAGTGGCAGGCTGGCACACAGGTAAACAGTAAACAACAGTTTTCTGAGTCTGCACTTTAACTCCTTTTTACATACAAATAAAAAGTTTATATTTTGCATCCTTATATAATTCCTGAATTTCCTAGTAATGCAACTACCATGTAGGTGAAAGAAACTTTTTATTTCAAAAAAAAAAAAACTTTACCAAGTGTTGTTCACTATTGTATCAGTCAGGTTTCAATCAGGACAGTGAAATCATATGGTCATTTAAACAGGAAAAATTTAACATAAAGTATTACTAACTATAACATGGAATTGGAATGAGGGATTGGTTAGTAAGAACAGAATTCTAAGAAGTATATGAATGGCAGATATAATGATCAGCACTACCCCTAGTTTGGAGAAAACATAAGCAGGGTGGGAGAATACTGAGTCAGTACTTGTTGGAATAACGCAATCATAGCTCATTGGATGGTAAGAAGTTGCTGTGGCTTGCACTGGCAGAACTTGCTGGAAATCCCAACGTTGGAACTTGCCAGAAAAACAGGTGCTGGGAAAGCCTTTCAATAGGAATGTCTCTCTTAGGCATTCTGCTATGAAACTGAATTAGAGGCATGCCTGAGGGATTGTTGTCTGCTGGGTGCTGCTCACTGCTATTCACTGCAGGAGCGAGCTGAAGCTCTAGGGGAGGAAACCTATCATAGCATCCTCCAGAATCAGTTTGTCTAGTGTCCTCCAAAATCAGTTTGTCTATGAAGGGAGAATATGTAACCCAATCTCTCCTCATATCTGCTGCAAATTATCTCCTATTGACCCAACCCAGTTGGAAACCATGTGGCTAGTATGTTTGGGTCATTCTGACCATAGGAGTAAGCTTCCTGAGACAAAGACCAGAGCAGAGAAAGACCTATAATGGATGTGAATGTGAAGCAAATGAACAATATAGAATTAGGCCAATTAATTCTTTTTTTTAAAAAATTAATGTTTTTATTTTATTTTTGAGAGAGAGAGAGATAGAGTGAGCAGCGGAGGGTCAGAGAGAGAGGGAGACACAGAATCCAAAGCAGTCTCCAGGCTCTGAGCTAGCTGTCAGCACAGAGCCCGACATGGGGCTCGAACCCACGAACAGTGAGATCATGACCTGAGCCGAAGTCGGACACTTAACCGACTGAGCCACCCAGGTACCCCGGCCAATGAATTCTTAAAAACAAAACAAAAAATTGCTTCAAAGCCATCTGTTTGATTTGTTATTGCATATGAGATAACCCAACAATGAGGCTGATTTATTCTAGAAGACATTTTTGAAAGGAAGTCTCTCTGATCCCAAGAAGTCATAAAGAGGACACAATGGGCTGCCAGGTCCAAAGGAACTCTGCCATGCTTCTTTCCTGGGCTGCCTGACACCTTCTGGCTTCCAGGGGCTGTGCTCTCCCATTCTCCCCTCAATATCCTGGAACTTGCATTGTAATAACTTTAACTGTGACCTTTAATATCAGGGAGCTCTCCAGGTTTTAATATTCTTCCATCCACTTCATCAAAACTTTGCATTATTCTCACGTGGAAATGAACTGATTTGAAGAAGCTTCCCAACAAACCACTTGTGTGATTTAGCCATTGTTTCTAAGGGAAACAATTTTTCTTCCCTAAATCTCACAAACATCTTTAAGTGTTTCAAGGTTTATCACTTAAAAGTGGGATTAGAACTATTCCGTGTTCTAGCCATCTCCAGGGATGGAAGAGGACCAATGAGTAGTAACCATGCAGAGAATCACCTGTGCTTATACCAATCTGAAGCTTTCCAGGTGTGCAAAGATGGAAAGTCTATCTTGAAAGACAACGAGGTTCCTCCTCACCAGAAGCGTCTGGCCATTAACTTTGGAGAGAAGCTGTAGAGCAGATTTAAGTTTGGGGCGTGTAGATGACCCTGTTATATTTTTCAGATCCCCACCAGTGCTGAAACGGTGGGCGGCTATGCAGGGGCAGGAGTTTAAAATCATGGCAGCACATTGCTCAGCTGTGGCTGATGCTGATGGTTTTGGGTGAAATGAAACCTGAGGGTGAAGCTGGGAGAGAGAAGGGGGTGCGGAGAGGGGAAAGCTAGGAGAAAGGAACGCAGGAGGGAGTGGATGTTGTACTGTGCGTGTAGGATGGTGTTTACTCACTGTGAATATAATTGCGGGCAGGACCAAGTCCTCTCAGCAGAGATACCTTTGGAGTTGGGGCCGCCTGTCCTACTGTGTCAATGGGGCTGAGTGCTAACAGTAGAATTCACACTCATCACGGACCAACACTGCAGCTTTGCCACGGTGCGTCCCGTCATCTAACCCTGCCCGTTCCGAACACTGTCATCTTCCATCATATTCCCTGGGGGGTTGTATCAGTTTCCCATTACTACTGGAACAAATCACCACAAACTTAGTGGCTTGAAATAACATAATTTTAGTCTCTTACCACTCAGAAGTCTGAAATGCTCTGATTGTATTAAAATCAAGGCTATGTACTTTCTGGAAGCTCTGCTAGAGACTACGTCCTGACCTTGGAGCCTGTCTGCATTCCCTGCACCTTCAAAGCCTAATTCTCTCTTTCTCTGACTCACACTCCTGTCTCCCTCATATAAGGGCCCTTATGATTAAACATTGGGTCTACATGGATCAATCACGATAGTTTCCCCATTCCAAGATCCTTTCCTTAATCATCTCTGTAAAGTTCCTTTTGCCATATGAGCTAACATATACATGAAGTGTTGTGATTAGGACATGGACATCTTTGGGGGACCATTAACTTGCCTGCCACATAAACTGACATCTAAAATTTATACCTAGGTCAAGGAAAGGACTGAGGGGGGTGGGCATGGGAACACTGAGATATTGCCACGTGTCCTCCAAACAGTGAACTGTTCAGACACACTATCATTTCAGACCACCCCCGACCCACAGCCATGACACATCCTAATGAAGTGGACATTTTGGTAGTCATGTGTGCTGCTCATGAAATAACGTTTAGTTCTCTTTGGGCCTCATGGAAGGGTTGTACCTCCCTGCCCCCTTAGATTTTGATGTGACCTCATGACTTGTTATGACCAATGAAATGATAACAGAAGTGACAAATGTCACTTGCAGGCTGAATTTAAAGGCTGGTGTGTGATTTGCTACATCCTCATTTCTCTGCTAGAGCAAACACAGCTCCACACAGATGAAATCTCCCTCCGTCTGGGTTCCTGAGAGAGAATTAATAGAGTAGAACCCTCCAACTGACCACCTAATGAACATACAGCTTGAGTGAGAAATGAACTTTTAAACTACTCAGACTTGGGGGTAAGTTTTACTGCAGCATAACCTAGCCTGCCCTGACTGATATAACAAACCGAGTTAGGGCTTATTTCCTGTCCTGACTATTCTAACCAGGTTGCTATTCCCTAAGGATCTCCCTGTCCATCAAGGAAATCTGCTGGTTGCTAAGACAGGCTTGTCACTTAATCCCAGTTTGCCCAGGTTATCTGTGGTTCCCTTCACCTTTCCAAAATTTATATATCGATGGTCAGGGCGCTCATATCAGCCTAGATTGAGAGAAATACACTCATAATTGTGCTTTTTAAAGGCTGTGTGCTGGTCCACTCAGTACCGCTGTGGATTTCACATACAAAAGAAATTTCATTGCTTTTCTTTGGCTGGAATATCCCTTCTACTTCTTTCTACACCTCCCAGTACCACCGTTACTCTGGCAGTTGGTGGAATTTCAGCTTGCCTTTGACCTTTGTGATCCCTTTCTTCTGACCCATGGATACCATGTGCGTGGGCTAAGCATGGATGGGATGTACCTGTGAGAGGTGACTCTATATCAGTCTTCTTCACGTATGTCCACACAGTGGTTTGCCAGCTCTGGCCTCTCTGCTGAAGTTCTATAACTGCACCAGAGCCCAATAATTAGAGCCAGTTTCCCTGAGACGGCCTGAATGTGAAAGAGTGCCTTTGCCCCATTCACATAACAGCGGGAAAGGTTAGGGCTGCAGAATAGCCACGAGAATGCATCCCTGCCTGTACCAGTCCATGCAAATTCAGAGCCAGCCCTGCAAGGGGAGAGCTTCTCATGTGGCAAGGACAGCTCCATCCATATACCTTTAAATTCAGCCCGCCCATGCAATATACCACTGAGGCTGTATAAAAACCCCTCTATGGAATTTTCCCCAACCAGCCTCCTGCTCACCTCACTTTTCTTTCCAGTCCCCGTTTCCTACCTCAGGACCTCCTTATCTTGGAACCTGTTTAATGCAGCTCTACCATTTTAGCCTGAGCTATTTTCTTTAGGATAGAGCTTATACTACTCCTCTGGCTCATGTACCTGCAGCAGCTTTAGGTGAGAGGGGCTTCTGCCTCCAGCCTTCACCCTGAGGACCCATCCCTGCAGAGACCAGCTTGTGTGATCTCCCTGCCAGTGTATGGGTACCACCTCTGAACTCAAACACTCTACTCTGTGGTGTCAGAGTACATTAGTGCTCACAGTAGGATGAGACTGGATTTCCCAAATTTTTAGGTTAGCCTGACATGAAGTCCTGAGTTCAAATATGTACTAAAGCTTATACTCAAAACTATTAGCGCTTGGATGCAGTCTTTTGAAGAAAATAACTCAAGAGGGCCCTGAAAGGGGACTAGGAGACTAATGACTTCTGAGAACATCTAGGTCATGATGTTCATGTTATAAATCTTACCGGGGCAGCCAGTATTCTTATGAACTAATGGCTAAGAAATTGCCCTCCTTTTCAGTGACTTTCCAGTGCCTTCTTGCAGGCAAGCACTAGAGGCAATCACAAGCAGGTGTGAACCACCAAGCACAACTATGTGTTCCTTGTTTATTTAAAAAAAAATTTTTTTTAATGTTTATTTATTTCTGAGAGAGTGAGCCAGAGCATGAGTGGGGGAGGGGTAGAGAGAGACACACACGGAATCCAAAGCAGGCTCCAGGCTCTGAGCTGTCAGCACAGAGCCCGATGCGGGTCTCGAACCAGGAACTGTGAGATCATGACCTGAGGCAAAATAGGATGCTCAACGGACTGAGCCACCCAGGTGCCCCTGTTCTTCATTTATTGTACAGCTTCTGTGCAAGGAGACGGGGACAAGCAAAAATATCATCCAGCTGCCACAAACAATTGGACATAATTCCAATTAGGACACTAGAGAAATTGAACCAGGGAAGTTCATCTCCTGTTAGTGAATTTTGTGATTTCCAGTCATGTAGCAGGATAAAAGGAGGTCAATTTGAAAATATGGTCAGGTAGGAATATTGGTGTAAGGTTTTTTAGAGCAACTCATTTAACTGGGAGATTGCCCAAGAACCTTTTAAGAAATACCAGGATGTCTCGAAGAATTATTTCATTTTCCTCAATATTTGTTTTCTGTGAAATTTAGTCTGCTGAACCTTCAAAACAGAAATAAAAAGAAGGGGAAATATATTTTCTCTTCATTTTCAGTCCTTTACTGTGGCATAAAAATTCAGATTTAATAAATTGCCACCTCCTCCCTTCCCAATACATTGACTCCTCTTTTATCTCAGGATTTATGAGGACTCGATAAGCTGCTTCTCCCTCTGAATTTTGTGTGTGTTGATCCAGAATAATTTTTTGATTATTGTTAGATTGACTGAAGGCATATGAAACATTTCCATTTAAAACAGGAAAGAGATCGGGGCACCTGGATGGCTCAGTGCTCAGGTCATGATCTTGTGGTTCATGAGTTTGAGCCCAGTGTTGGGCTTTGTGCTGACAGCTCAGAGCCTGGAGCCTGCTTCAGATTCTGTGTCTCCTTCTCTGCCCCTCCCCTGCTCATGCTCTGTCTCTCTCTCTCTAACAAAAAAGTTAAAAAGATTAAAAAATAAAATAAAACATGAGAGAGAAAAAGGGTATGACTCTGCAGCAGGATCGATAGTAGAAAGCACTCTTCCTGACAGCAGGAGTGGTGGTGTATTTTGTTTTAATTTAAAATAAAACATTGAAAATGCTATAATTCCAGTTTATGTGTCTTGTCTTTACCATGTGGTTTGTAACAGAACAAGTAAAGATGAGATGCTTTATTCTTTAGGAAATGGCTGGCTAAGTTAAACTCATATTATATTTGTAAGTAACTCAACTGTGTGTATGTGTTTACAGAATTCAGTGACTTTGTATCATGTGACCACAATGATATCGTCTCACCTTTCCCCCACCAAATTACTCAACAGGATGGATTTTGTATAGATAACAGCTTCAAGTTTTTGTTTTTGTTTTTTAATTTGAGAGAGAGAAAGCTAGTGAGCAAGGTGGGGTGGGGGAGAGGAGAGGGGTAGAGGGTGGGAGAGAGAGAAAAAGTGAGAGAGAGAGAGAGAGAGGGAAAGAGAATGCCCAGCAAAGCAAACTTCATGCTCAGCATGGAGCCTAACGCGGGACTCAACCAACTGAGCCTTCCAGGTGCCCTGACAACAGCATCAGTTCTAATGGAAAGATGTTACTTATTCGACAAGCTACAGCATGGCAGAATTGCTAAATGAGTAACAAGGATTTGTAAAGAGCCCTAACAAACTCAAAATCAGAAATTGTGGATTCTAGTACCAACTCTGATACTCATTGCTGCTAACCCTTTACAAGTCATTGAGACCTTTGAGCCTCAGTTTCTTGTCTGTGAAGTGGATGCGAGAGCATTTCTCAAATCTACTGTCTTGCCTAAATTTTCTGGGCTTGCTCTTCCGCTCACATAGAACGGCTTTACTGCCCTCCTGCCTACTTCTGCCCAGCAAACACATTTGCAACATCAAGACCACTGCAAAGCAGCTCCTTCTCCCCTCCAGCCTCCCAGGTAAACCTGGATGTGCCTTCCACAGACACACCAAGGGACTTCACATATTCTCTGACAGGAGAGGTCTCTGGACGTCCTGGGATTTACTTGCATGGGAGTCTCCTTGTCTTACCCTCCTGCTCCTGGAGACTGTGTGCTGACTCCTTTCTCTCTGAAACGCCTCACAAGGTACACTTGACAAATGTGTGTGGGTTGAATTGGTGTGCACAACCTGCCTGTTCTAGGACTTCTGTTGATTGTTTTGAAAACCACAAGAAGAGAGACAGGTAGATATTAACAGAAATAGTAGTGATGCTTTGAAAATGTCTTTGTTGCTTCTGGATTTCTTTCTGCTTGCACAGCTGTATGGATGGGTCATGGCAAATCTCACCATCTCTGAGTTCTAGATATAAGAATCTGGTAGAGTCATGTAGCTTTTTCTTTCAGGTTAAATAAGCCCCAATTCCTGTAGTCATGATTTATAGGCCCCATTTTCCAACCCTTTAATCATTTTCATTGCTTTTCTCTGGAAGGACTCCAGGTTCTCCAAATACTCATGTTTCAGGCTCTCAACTAGACATAGTATTGAGATGCCGAGTGAAAGAATTATCTGTGTGTTCATATATTTAATATTCTTGTTTATACATAGAAGGTTTGTTTTTGCCCCAGTCAGTCCACAAATATTAACTAGGCACTTATGCTATACCTGGCACTGTGCTTCAGAGTTTTTGGGCAAATTCAAACAATGCAATTCCTCTCTGTGAGACAGGCTTTCCTTGGTGGTAACACATGAAAACATTATATTAATAAGCATCTGTATGGTACTAATTTATGTAAAAGTAGAGTGGCTTTCCATGTCAATAAACACACTTCCTCTTATCTGGTTTGTTTACATGAAATTAATTTAATAGCTCATCTGCTCCATGAATATAACAAGTTCACTTCTCCTCCCACATTACACTGTAAATTTAAGAAGCAGAAAATGATCTAATGTGGGTTATTTTTTGTGTTATATACTTTTAATATGTTCAAATTTTATTCAGACTTATAGATTTTATTCTAGTTCAGCTGGCCATTAAGGTTTTCTCTCTATTGTCATTAGAGAGATTTCAGTTAATACTAAAATATTAAACATTCACCTACTTAAACACAGTAAAATCATATCAGTATTGTATCCTGCTTTATCTTTGAAGACACTTTTCATGTCTCTTATTTTGTCCTAATAAGAACCTTATTAATAAGAGTAGAAACTATCTCATTGCCATGTAGTATTCCATGGTATAGATAAACCACATCTTCTTGATCCATTCATCTGTTGCCATGTGTAGCAACATGGATGGACCTTGAGGGTGTTATGCTGAGCGAAATAAGTCAGGCAGAGAAGGACAAATATCATATGTTTGCACGTATAGGAGGATTAGGAGGAACTTGACGGAGGAACAAGGGGGAGAAGAAGGGCGGAAATGGTGGGGGAAAGGGAGAGAGGCAAACCATGAGAGACTCTTGAATGCTGACAAAAACTGAGGACTGATGGATGTGGGGGGGAGGGGGGATGGGCATGGAGGAGGGCACTTGTGGGGATGAGCACTGAGTGTTATGTGGAAACTAATTTGACAATAAACTATTTGTAAAAAAAAAAAAAAAAAGTAGAAACTATCACCATCATTGGCCATTTGGTTACTATGAGAACATTAGAGTCAAGCAAGGTTTGGCCAAGATCATACAAATTAATGGAGAGATAAGGGTTCTGACTTATATATAGGTTTTCCATCAGAGTTTCTTAAAGCTTGAGAAAAAATTGAACCATTACTATTACATAAGACCCTTATAGATGGAAAACTTCTAGGAAAGCCAATGTAAAGTTATAAAAGTTGTAGTATATAATAAATGCTATTTTAATGAAAAATATTTGTAATGCACTCTTAACCCTATGTAGTATGATATAATTACACTGTCAATAATATAATTAAAGTGTTAACAATATTTAGTCATAGACTATTGTAAGGATGGGGATCTGGTAAAACAACACAAAGTTTAAGATTATTTAGTATTGATATTAATTAAGACTACCAATCAATCTATCTATCATCTATGATTTATCACATGGAATTGACTCATGTGATTATGCAGGCTGAGTAATCCCAAGACCTGCAGCTGGCAAGATGGAGACCCAAGAGAACCAATGGTGTAAGTCCAAGTCCTGAGGCCTCGGAATCTGGGGAGCTGATGATGGTGTACATTTTGGTCCCAAAGCCAGCAACCTTGGGACCCCAGAAGAGCCAGTGTTTTGATTAGAGTCCAAAGGCTAGAAAAGACCAAAGTCCCAGCTCAAGGGGTCAGGCAGGAAGAGTTCCCTCTAATCCAGCCATTTTGTTCTATTTAGATCTTCAGTTGGTTGGATGAAGTGCACACACATTAGGAAGGATGATCTGCTTTACTCAGTCTACCCATTTAAAATTAATCTCATCCAGAAACACTTTCACAGACACACTCACCGTAATGTTTAGCAAAATGCTGGGAACCCCATGGCCCAGTCAGTTGACATATAAAATTAACCATCACAAGATACATGATAAACATTTTTAAATCTTAAAAGTATGCCTATGTACCTCTGTGACTATGCTATAAACTCATTTAGAAGTAATGTCAAAATTCAAATTTTGAGGCTTTCTAAGAAAATTAATCATGGGCCAAATGTCCTTTCTGGTCTTGTACTCTGAAAGGCCTTGCTTTTCACTATACTGTTTGGTACCAGCTGATTCATTTCTCAAGATAGAGATGTAAGGAAGTTACCAGATGGTTGATAGAAATCAATCATTATTGTTAACCTGCTATTTGCTAATGCCATTGTGGAACTGACGTTCTTTGAATTATTTAAGTCCTTTCATGCATTGTATCAAGTATGCTTAAATATGTAAGAAGTAAAAACCAAAGGTTTATTTTTGCAATGAGTTTGCAAAAGAGTGAGCCAAAGGTACATTCCTTTCTCTGGTCCTCTGCAAAACTATTGAAAATTTTGTTCATTTCTGTGAAGCAACTATTTTCAAGTTTTATTAAAAAGATATTCCTAGGTTGTTTAAAAATTTTTAATAATTTTATGTTAGAACACTGGGGATTTAAAAAACAGCTTTACTGTGATATAATTCACATAGTATAAAATTCACCAAAGTGTACAATTTTCATTGTGGGAGAAATCATGGGCTAAGGGTTCTCTCTTGGCACTGAGTGGTGCCACCTTGGGGGAGAGGTGACACAGGTAAAGTAAAACTTTAATTTTACCCTCTTCAATGAGTCTATTTTTGTTCTCTTGTTCGAAGAAGGTGCTGTAATCTTTCCATTGGACTCCTAGGTTTCCACAAAGGTATTCCTGTCCACATATAGCTGTCAAGATTGACATTTCTATGGAGGTATGAGAGCTGGAACATCCTATTCTGCCATCCTGCTGCCATCCTGCATCTGTATTTCCCCACAGCAAATTTGATGTGCCTCTCCCCTCCAATCCAGTTGAGAATTGCTGGCCTAATCAAAAGCCTGTTAATTCTTTTCATATTCATCTGGGTTGCAACCCTGCAACCTTTTCTTCCTTCCTTCCTTCCTTCCTTCCTTCCTTCCTTCCTTCCTTCCTTCCTTCCTTTCACAAATAGTTTAATGTCAAGTTGGTTTCCATATAACCCCCAGTGCTCATCCCCACAAGTGCCCCACTCCATGCCCATTTCCTCCCTCCACCCCCACATCCATGAATCCTCAGTTTGTTCTCAGCATTCAAGAGTCTCTCATGGTTTGCCTCTCTCCCTTTTCCCCACATTTCCTCCCTTCTTCTCCCCCATGGTCTTCCATTAAGTTCCTCCTAATCCTCCTATATGTGCAAACATATGGTATTTGTCCTTCTCTGCCTGACTCATTTCACTAAGCATAACACCCTCAAGGTCCATCCATGTTGCTACACATGGCCAGATTTCATTCTTTCTCATTGCCATGTAGTATTCCATCGTATAGATAAACCACATCTTCTTTATCCATTCGTCCATTGATGGACACTTAGGCTCTTCATAGCAGCACTCTCAACAATTGCAACCTTTTCTTTAAATGCTTGTTGTTAGAAGTGTGGCTCTAGTGAGATCAAGATTCTCTGGAGAATCTAGAGGGAAAAGAAGCCCCTCCTTTTGTGATGATACAAAGCCTAGATTTTTCTGGACTTGAAAAGGATGGTGTAAACTTGCAGAGATGGCTAGGAAAACTTTCTGTGAAGACAGAAACGTTCTATACCTGCTGTGTATGGTATTGTAGCCACTAGCCACATGTGGTATTGAGCTCTTGAAATATAGCTAATATGAGTGCAGTACTGAATTTCCTACTCGAGTTATGTTTGATTTAAAGTTGAAAAGTTACATTTGTATACATTTGTATAGTGGCCCCTGTATTGGACAGTGCCGATCTAGAGAATTTTTTTCTTTGTGTGTATGTTATAAGGTGAGTGAGGGCAGTTAAATTGTTGAGTAAATCTAGATAAAATTTTCTCTTAGGCAACTCAACCCCATGTGGATTATAAAAAGTTCTGGTGGTTGATGTAAAAAAAAAAAAAAAGAATGTTTTAAGACATGTTCAAAAGAATTTCAAAAGTACAGATCCTTTATAAACCTATAATCTAATTTATGCATCTTAATCATTGATCTTCAAAATACGTGAGCACAGAATCAAATTTATTCCACTTAAATTACCCTGAGTTTCAGATGTGTTAACTTTGAGAGAAGGAAAGCCAAGGCATTTTGTCCTCCTTTCTAATAGAGGAAATAGTCTTTAATACCACTCTCCTCCTTCTGTTTTGGGGAATCTGTGTATATATAAAGCCTGTTTTCAGTACCAGTTAATACCCTTTCAACACATTTTAGTTTTCAGGGATTTGGGGAAAAGATCCTTTTGAATGGGCTCTTAGGAAGAATGACCACTGTGAGCTAATTTTTTCCCATTTTCCAAACCCTCATGAGCATTTAAGGAGCAGCCCTGTGTGAGAAACGCCTCCCTCTGCAGACATTGCAAAAATTCTGCAGTCATTAGCCAATGTGAAGGGTTAAATGTCTACCTGGCTTTGGCAGCCCAAGGCTGCAATCTTGTCTGAATTCTGCTGTTCTTTGATTTCATCAAAAGGCATATTTGCATATGGAGTGATAAGGCACCTTGGCACTGGGATTCTGGATTCCGTACAGGCACAGATTTGGCACAGGACTGATGAAAACTCAATTATGATTTATGTCTATGCAACAGAGTTTCCTATTGATTACCTGCCAGAACCATGATAGAGCAATGTTAGGCCTGAAGCCAATTCTTCCCAACCATAATCTTTCCTTAGGTTTTGTTTTCTATGTCCTTGCTATAGTTTTCTGAACACTTGTGAGCAATAATGGTTCACAAAAATGATCCTTGGATATGCAGATTTGTCTGTAATAAAGGATTCTCTTCTAAGCGCCTATGTATACTTTGTATTTACCTTCTGACCATTTGGGGTTTATCCAACACTTGCTTATGTGCGTTATATTGTTTTAAGTTTTATAGGATGTAGAAGAAATGGATACCATGGCTCCTGTTTTGAGGAACTTGCCTATTGTAATCTGGAAGAGGTAAATTGTCCAGAGATGAAGACATAAGTTTGAGAAGCAATTGCCTTCTAATATTGATGTTGGTGGAATTAAGCAATTTGAGGCAATGATCGAGTGAACCAGAACTAGACTGTGAAGCTTCTTGGTTATGACTGTAAAGGAGGAACAATAAAAGTAACAGAAATCACAAGCAGGTAGAAGGGATATGGGAGGAGGGTCATTAACGGGGTTCCTGGGGGAAATCTAGCTTCCTTGATAATCAGTCTCCTGCTGAGATGGTCAGCATTCTACTCTTCATACTTAGAAATATCTTTATTTGAAATATCTAAGCTTAAAATAGTCTAAACTATCTAACATTAATATGATGTTCCTGTGGGCTGGGTCCTGTTCTAAGTAGCTTTGCACATATTGACTCATTTAAATCTCAAAACATCCCTGTGAGAAAGTTCTATTGTTATCTCCCTTTTACAGGCCAGCTAACTGCAGACCAGAAACAATAGAGACTTATTTTAAGGTCCCATAGCTAATGGGAAGTGGGTGCTGGAATTTGAACCCAAGTAGCGTGACTCCATATTCTGTGAAACCAATAACCACCTGATATGGCCTCTCATCTGTGGAGAAGAATAGAGGGCCATACACTGTGGTTTATGTTTTGGGTCCTCAGGGATGAACAGAGTTATCCCTTTCTTATGGTGGGGACAGAAAAGTCACTGTTTCTCAGTTTCAGGATGACCTTGGGTTCCCTGGGCAAGCCATCCTCCTACTGCTTAAAGCAGCCAGTTCTGAAGAGTATTTCTCAATTCTGTGGAATAAGTGCCGTTAGTGTTATGTTATGGGTTGGTCGTATCGGCTCCCCCCACCCCCGAAAGATATGTTGAATTCATAACCTTTAGTATCTCAGAATAAGACCTTATTTGTAGATAGAGTCTTTATAGAGGTAATAACGTTATTTTGTTATGGCAGTCCTAGGAAACTCATACAGGTTGAAAGTGGTTTTCAAGTGTGTGAGGTCTTCCCATCAGCTGAAGACTGTTTAAACTCTCAAGGAGGGATCTCATTTCCACATTATCAGAGAGTGGAATGACTTAAGACCTCCACAGTGAGGTTAATGACGTATCACAGGAAACAAAAATCTCACATGATCACTTAGAACCTCAGTTAAAACATTTTCATGTTTACCAGTACCTCAAAAACACTTATCTAAAAACATAATTTGTGCCAGAATCTGAGTTAGGCTATTATTATTAAATAGTGTAGTTAGATTTTAGAGAAGTTTTTTAGCCCCCAAAGCTTTGGAAGAATTCCCTTTCTCCAACTTTCCCAACATATTTTTTGCTACAGGGACAGCCTCACTGGATTGGATGAGTAGTATAAATTATTCAATATTCTAAAAGGACAATACTCCCTATCCAAAATGGTAGCCTTCCTTTATTGGACAATAGCCCTAAACTATATGGCAGGCATTTGGTTGTCAAATTATAAGCTTAGTTTTCATAGGCCAATGTTTTATATGAGGAACATAAAATACCATGAGCAGCTTATTTCTTTTAGAACACTGTCATCTTCTTTCTTCTCTCCTAGAGAAATACATTAGAGATAGCAAATTGTTGCTGCGCTATTGACAAGACCTTGATCTTTATAAAAGTTTATTTATTTATTTTGAGAGAGAGAGAGAACAGAAGCAAGAGAGGGGCAGAAAAAGGGAGAAAGAGGGAAACCCAAGCAGGCTCCACACTGTCAGCATAGAGCCTGATGTGGGGCTCGAACTCATGAACTATGAGATCATGACCTGAGCAAAAATCAAGGATCTGGCACTTTACTGACGGAGCCACACAGGCACCCCATTGATCTTTCTTCTTATGTACAGACTTGGCTGCTAGAAGAACACGTACTCAATCTAGACAGAGCCCCAGGTATAGGTGCTTTTACAACCCTGGCCCTAATATGGTTCTGCTCAGATCAGAGCCAATAGGAACAGCCCTTCAACACAGAATATCATACTCTTTGGATTATGTTTAGATTTTCTTTCTTTAAAACTTGGCTCTTAATGATCTCACTTGAGCTCACTTCAACCTCTCCCACTCCTGGCTCTAAAGAAAAGTAGCACATTCTTTCTTACATGAGTGCTAGGGCTCCATTATTTCAAACAAGGAGTGGCCTGAATAGGCTTCTGACCCCGCTGGCCAATTATTGCCCAAAAGAAAAGCAAAAGAGAAGCCAGCGATAAGCCTTTTAGCCTCTTTCTTATTTTCTTTTTTCTTTTTCCAAACAAGTTATGTCTTTGCTAGATATTCTCACTTTTAAGCTGGTTTATAAATAAATAGTCCCACACAACTTGTTACTATTTCCTTGAAGTGCATTTCATAGCGGTTTCTCTTGGAACACACAATAGAAAGTATTCTTCTCAAAGCTAATGAGATTTTCAGTGTTATGTTAATGTTTTATTTTGCCCAAGGTGTGTGTCTGGTTAGCTTTGGCTAATTCAGGCTAATAACTAAATGGAGTAGAATTTTGAGGCCTCACTGCTTTTATCTGGGTTTTCAGTGGGTTCAAAATAATTTTTTCAAAGTCATCTTGGCTTTTCTTGACACAACTCTCTAAGTATACCTTATGAAAGGTGGCTTGGATGTCATTGGACATGTGCCTTGAGGGGGTCCTCAGCTTCTGCAAAAAGATATGGACTCTCGCCCCAGCTTTGGAGTCTGCTTAGGCACTAGAGGATGAACCCAGTGATCCAAGGAATAGCCATTCTCTACATATTTGTCATCACCACCCAATATCAATCAAAAGTTAGGTGGAACAATATTTAGAGAAGATTGCTAAATTCCTCCAATGCCAATTATTCTGAATTAAATCCCTGGATCCAAGCTGATAAACAGAGGCTGGAACACTGCTTTTTATTATGACAATCATCTCTGTCTTCTCTTTCCCCCTCTTCAGAAGAACTCCTTTTCTCTGTATCATGTCTGCATATGTGCCACTAGCCCATATCGAGTTATTTTAATAAGCAGCCTCATGTATCTTGTTGTGTGAATTATAAAGAAGTTGTGATGATTGTTCATTATATCACGTATTTGTGAGGATCCCAGGGAAAGTTCCTGTCTGGACTGAGTACCAAGAACAATTAGACTTCCCCAGGAAATTTGAATTGTTAGTATCTCATGGACACTGTAAATTATATAACTGATAAACTTTCTCTTTTCATGCTGCCTGCAAGAAAATTTAGGGCCATATTTATGGGCCATGTATTGCACATGTGTGGGTTATTATGATATGTATTTTTAGACGCATTCCTGGCTCTGCTTCATCTCCACTCTTGTTTTGCTTTCTTCTTTTGCCCTACTTTTAATGGATGCCATTGGGTCATCTTCGATATGTCTTGTTATAGGCTGCTTCAAATCTTTTCAGGAATAGAGCAAAATATGAAAATAAACACATATACATAAATAAAATAATCTCAAATAGAGTTTGGAAGAGAGAGTTGCAGATTGGTTGGTGAAGACAAAACAGGGGTTTCCAGATGCAGGAAGCAACATGAACAAACATAAAATCTTCCTTATTACAGTTAAAGTGATGTAGCAAAGCTATTCAACTGAGATCTCTAAACTAGCACATGGAAAAAGATGTATGATATAAAATGAAATTGCTTTTAAAATCTCTCAGCCTGAAATATTTTATTTCAGGAATAAATTTGGGAAAATATTTCAGTTACTCTATACTGGAATGAAACTTAGAAGTTCTCTTAAAAAATAAAGGGAATTACGATAAGAAAATCATACTGGTATCTTTAATATATCTTCCTATATTATTTAAATCACAAAGAATTAGGTGAAGACATTCTTTCCATTTTATTCATGCCTTGCAAAGGTCATGCCTACATATATGTGAAAAACAAACATGGGAAAACACTGAATATTGTATAGTGAGATTAGATCTAAATTTGAAATTCAGATGAATAATGGTGAATGGCAATAATTCCAAGATAAGAAACATTATGTCAACTTTATTTACCTGGAGATATTATAATCTCAAAGTTCCATTTTCATTGGTTAGTTCCAAGAGATTAAGGGTTTTCTATCTAGTTTATTACTGCTATGTCCAAGGTATACAGCCCATTGCCCAAAACATCATAGATAACCAGTATATATTTGTTGAATGAATGAGTGAATGAATAAATGAAATCAATTGTAAGTTTAGACTGTATTTGTACAGTCAGGATAAAATTGATTTGACCTTGGAGAGGCAGTGACAGGGACTTTAGTTTCATCCCATTTGGAGAATATAGGCTAAGGTAAAATTCCTTTCACAGTTAATATCCCAGATAGGTATTTAAATGTTACCGTTTCTATGATTATTTGAAGACCTCTTTCCTTCCGTGGTGTGGAGCCTACCCCAAGATGGATGGTTGTTTTGTGAAATAAGTATCGTTGCTGTTAGAATAATGAATGCAAATGCTGTAAGGAACTTTAAGACCATCAGCTCTTCCCCATGGAGGGGAGAGGCTAGTGACTAGGAAGTGATAGTTCTGGCCCAAATCACTTGGCTCCATTTTCTTGGAGGCTATGTGGCACAGCAGTTATGTACACTCACTCTGGAGACAGACAAGTCACCACTAGAGTTTGCCCCATCTCTAAGTTGAGAATAATAGTTCCTACTCCATAGGATTGTTTGGAGAACATGATAAACCAATGAATGTAAAGTATAGAGAAGAGTGCTTGGTTTATTGAAATCAAGAGTTCCAAGGTATGGGCAAGTTGTATTATTATTATAAATTAAAGTATAATTAGCTTGAGAGTTCCAAGTCATCTTCTCATGTGAAATTTTCCATGTAGAATGGATGCTTCCTTTTTTAAAGCACCTGTATGGTGTTTTACATCCATCTCACCCCCACCTCTCAAATACTGACCTTTATAAAGGCCAGGTCTGCCTGCATGGTGGGCGATTTAAAACTGTCTGTTAATTTTACTTGAATAATTATCAATATTATCCTTAAATGAAACTAATGCAGTGGTCTGAGACCAAGGCATTGTACACACAGATAACTTGAATGATTATTTCAATTATTCAAACTATGAATCTTTTGTCTTTAACTGTTTCAGACAGGAATAGTTTAGTCACACTGGTTACTTGTGTAGATAAGGGCTTTTCAAACTTGGCACTATTGATGTTTTGGTCTGGATAATTCTGTGTCCTGTAGGGCTGTCCTGTGCAGTGTAGGAAGATTAGCAATATTTCTGGCCTCTACCCACTACCTGTCAGCAACACTTGCCTTCCCCACCAGTTGTGACAATAAAACATGTATCCAGATATTGCTACAGATGTCCCAGAGAGCAATATCATCTCCAGCTGAGGGCCACTAAAATAGATGACATTATGTAGTTGCTTCTCTTTGTTACATTTTATAATATATCTCTGGAATATACTTTGAAATAAGATAGTGGAATCTTCTTTCCAAGGCTATCTAGAAACAGAGAATGATAATTCTCAGTTTTGGAAGGTACTGAGAGTTGGATCAAATGACCTTTTTAGGTAGCTCTCAATTCTCTGGATTGAGGATCAGAAATACCACAGGCTTCCTTGGGTTGTGGGGGGGTGGGGGGTGGCTCTGCATGTTTTCCCTTTTATGATGTATTCTGTAAGGACTCTAGCCAAAATTTCGGGAGAATAATTACAAATCTTGCTTCCTTTAAAACATTTTGCATTGTTTATCTGTTTTCCAATTTATCATATTTGCCCTGTCCTTCCCCACTGCACAGAGCATTCTGAGTCATTTTTTAGGTCTATTGAATATAGTAGGACAGGAGATTTGTGATGGCTGTCGCTGTACACATGTCTCAGAGCCTCTCTGCACATCAAGTGGCCAACACACCTGGCACTTAGAACATATCCTAGCATGGCTGCTATAGCCAACTCCTAGCACCCACTCCAACTCTCACTAGCTGTTCCACCCCACAGACAATCAGAGCATTGTGCAGAACAATCCCAGGGTTGTTCAAAGAGCATAGCCCAGGGCCCAGGGGGTTGCTGTTAATTTGTGGCACTAGATCAAGAATGATATGGCAGTAGCTTTATGAATGTGCTTAGGAAAGACTTGTATCAACAGCACCTGAGGCTCTGGCCCTTTCAGCCTTCTACTCTCCCTGAAAAACAATGCCATATGTATTTGAGGAGTTGGATATGTTCTGGGAAAACAAGCATTAGGAATGCACCCAAGCCCACAGTGGCCTCTGAGTCTGTTGGCACGTCCCTTGGTATTCCTGTGTCTCAGGTATACGTCATTACACAGGTGAAGGAAAGTAAGATTGTGCATGCTTTGTTAGATGTCTATTTGGCTTCTTGGTCAGGGTGGGGCCATGGAGTTGTACGAGGCTATGAGGAAGCAAAAATGGCTCTAGATGCTTCCTGTTCCCATAAAGTGTCCCCTAGCTCCGTCCAAAGCACATTTGAATGAAGTCTTTTCCCAAACTCTGGTCATCCTTCAATTATACATGTGATCAAATTACAATAAATCACACTGAATGGATGGGGTACAAAGGAAGCCAACTTCAGAATATCCATAACACAGTGAAGGTAGAAAAATATGAGTGACAAGGAAGATTAGCTAATGGAAGAGGCAACAGTAAATGAACCCTAACCTTTTTTCCAGATGTATGTTTCTGACTTAAACACAGATAAAGCAGAATTGTGAACAAGATTTAGAATGAACTCACTGAGGATTCCCACTTAATTTAAGTATTTTTTTTAGTGCTAAGTTTATATGAAGCATGGAAGAATATTTATTTTGAACATTAGTGACTTGTGTTGGCACAACGTTTTTATTGACTATTATTCCAAGCTATGGCTTTTATATTTTCCTGTTCTCTTTGACCGATATTTAATGAGTATATTTTAGAGAACACTTTTGCTATTTTATGGCCAGGGTGCTAGCTCCAGCAACTGGAAATTTGTAAAACTGTACAATACAGCCCTTCCAACATGGTTCCATCAGTTATACACCAGTAAATAACGGTGATTTCAAGGATGATTAATCATAATCATTATAAAGCACTTTGGCCAAGCCAACATCTGTTTCCATGGATACAGCTGCCGGCCATCCAGGTTTTGTAATTTATATGTTTTAGTTATTGTTCCCAGATGACTGTGAGGACCATTCTACACAATATGACCTTTTAACTTTAGGCCCCAATGGACTCTGTGGTTTACATGCAGCCTGTAGTTCTTTTGAGAAGTTTTTATTGAGAATTTGTAGGGCTCTGAGGAAATGAAGCAGGAAGTCTTCCCATCCGAGCTTCCTTGAAGAGGCAGGGTGAAGAAAAGCACAGTGGTAACAGTGTCAGTAACAGCCAACTAACTGACTGGCGACATTGTCAGTGAATCAGAGATCTAAAGACTCACAAGGTGCTGAGGACACTGATTCATGGGAGGCTGGAATGTCTTGTTCCATGTCACACTGAAACTGAGTAGAAAGCTGGTTCATAGCCAGATCCCCCGACTCTTGGGACAGGGCTCATCTTCTCCTCAATTATTTTAGACAAATAAGTTTTTTTCAGTTCTTTACTGAATGAATGTTTACCAAACCATACTATGTGCCAAGCTCTAGGCTCCACACTCGCAAGATAATGTCAAGCCAATGAGGGAAGTCAAAGCTTGCCTTGGTTTTTACCTGTGTGGCTCAGAACCAGTCTAGTGGGGGAAGGCTGGCATTAAGCAAAGAGTGATACAGGTGAATGGACAGTTAGGCTGTGACAGGTATTGAGTAGGTGAGACCTATGGTATCCTGAGGGCCTATCATTGGGCATCAGGTCTAGTTACAGAGGTAAGGACAGGTTTCCCTGGAGGCAGTGTCACCTGAGCTGAGATCTGAAGGAGGAAATTAACTTTGTGAAAATGAAGGAAATAGCATGTCAGGGACCGACATGTGCAAATGCCCATGGCAAGAGGAAGCAAGGTGAATACTGGCACTAAAAGAAGGTATGACAGGAGTTTAGAAATATGGGACAAGTGATCAGGGGCCTGATTATACAGGACTTGTGTGGGCCATAATGAAATATTCTGTCTCTGTTCTAGTTACAGAAAGAAATAACCTGCAATAGACTAGCCTGATCGGTTTGAATCACTATCAGTAGAAGCAGCTGGAGCCCCTCTAGCCCCTCTAGCCCCTCTATGGAGGGTAGAGCCATGCTTTGGTCTTTTGCACCTTTAAACACCCTACTGTGATTTTTTTCCTACATTTTTTTCTGTGAAGTCCAAATATTGAGAATGCCAAGAAAGCCCTGAGGCCTTGTCTGTTATTGGATAGTCCTGTTTCACATCCTCAAGGTGTTCAGGGTTCTGGTTTCCACTTGGCAGAGGAGGGAGACTATGCAGTAGACTGTTGTCACAGGACTGAAAGAATACGCTTAGTGTAGACCTTTCTCTTTCTATGCATAGGAATCAAAGCATAATGTAATCAGAGAGTGAAATCCCATCACCTTAAGCAATTCTGTTGGTTAGAATAAAGTCACAGATGCTGCCCACACTCAGAGGGACTGGGCTATAGAAGGGCGTGAACATCAAGAAACATGGGTCATGGAACCAGTCTGTCTGCCACGCTATCCATGTCCTAACCTCACAGACACATACAGGACCATCTGTATAAAGCCTAGGTGAGTTTTGTGATCTTCCTGAGTGAGTCAGATACACTTCTGGACTTGATATGGTTCCCACTGAAAAGGATTATGGAAGCTCAATAGCAAGTCAGGATTCCCTGGTGGGAAGGAAATCCTCTAGCCTAGTTCTTTATAGAATGAACGGCAAAAGGAATGTCAACTGTTGCGGTGATGAGGGAAATAGGAGGAGGAGATAGGAGGGTCTCGGGATATTCTGGGGATTTTCACTCTGCTTTCCTCAGAAGGGAGTCAGCAAGAGGGGAGAGGGAACTTGGCCGGAAAGGCAGGGGAAGGCAGGTTTGGGGCAGGACAGGAGCTGACTGCTTTGGACGCAGTTCTGGTTCTGTGGCCTCTGGTGGGTCATGTCTCCTCCAATGGGTTGTGCTAGTAAATAAGCAGCTTGGAATAGGCGATCTCTCAGTCTCTCTCTCTCTCTGTGTGAATATACGTGAGAAAACAGGAAGACAGACAGAGAGACAGAGAGACACAGAGAGATACAATGGAGGAACAGACAGGACCAAATCCTAAGCTTAGCTAGAAGGTGAGGAAGGGAAAGCTAGGGTATGAGAGGCTGCAAATCCTAGATTATGGCCTTTGGCATTAATTTATCATCCTCTAAGAAAGATAAGACTCAGCAGAAAATTGATTTGCCCAAGGTGTTGCATTAGTTCATTTACCAGAAGTGCCGGGCCCAAGGTTGACATCTGATTTCCACTTTGTGCTTTACTATTTCCCCATGAATCCCTAGGCTAAGAAGAGAGTTTTCTGGATGCTTTCAGGAGGGTAGGAATAAAGGGAAAGGGAAGACCACTCAGAGGAGAATGACCTAATTATAAATGAGGTCCATTTCTGACTTGTACTTGAGTATGAGGGAGGTTTACTGCCTTGAACAGAACATTTCTGTTTTGTAAACTATAACTCTCGTATAGATGGTCTTCGTCACATGGGCTGCTCTTCCCTTTACCACTGCACATAGGGGTCGGAAGGTTTTTGCTTTGAATTATTATCCATCACTGGAAGGCTTGCTAGACGTGGTCCTCTGTGCAGGACTTTGGGGGTTGATGATCTCACTCTGACACGTTTTTGAGCCTTGTGAGTGGTAGTATGCAACCCAACGATAGCACAAGTCCTTGCCAGGACAAGACAGGGCTGCTGACAGCGCTGTCACCTTTTTGTAGCCAAGGCCAGCCCCCCAGTGTGTCACAGAAGGGAGAATTTCACTAAGCTTACCTTGTTCATAATCTTGGGGATGCGAGTGAAAACAACAATTAGTAGCAATTTTCACCCATCAGATCAGAAAAGATGAAAAAGATAAATAGCTCATAGGATACAAGTGGTATCGTCACTTTGGAGAACAATTTGGCCGTTTCTGAAAGAACTAGAAGTGCGCACACATTTCATTTCTAAATCTATACCCCAAAGAGGAAACTCATCTAACTGCATAAGCAGACCCGCGCAAAGCTGTTTTTCACTCAGCATTGTTTGTGAGAGCAAACATTTGAAACAACCTAAATGAAAAAAATATAATGAAATATACCAACAGAATAAATATAATGGGGTTTGTTCATACATTGGAACGTAATCCAGAGGTAAAAAAAATTGAATACGATCTCTCTAGGTAAACATGGATAGATCTCACAAACATCATATTAAGTGGAAATATTGCAGAACAATATGATTTTTGTGAGGTAATTTATTTAAATGTGGAAGGCAAAACAAAAATAAAAGTATGCATTATCTATGTATGTATATCTATATACATCAACTATATAAACATATACAATATGCATATTTAATGGATAAAACAAATATATAAAACATATATCAATATAAAGCATATCGATATAAAATATAAAACAATGGATATATATTTGTACATATATATCCAAATATTATAATAGATTGGAAGGTTGAACAGCAAAGTACTGGTAGGAGTTTCTTGTGAGAAAAAGGACAAAGAGTATAAGACTAAGAGTACTTTAATTTGATTTTTAATGTATTATTTCCTTAGAAATTTCTAAAATGTCAATATATGATCATTTGTGTGTGTGAGAGAGGGACAGAGAGAGAGATACACAGGAATAGGTTTTTAATGTTATTCTTCGAGATTTTAAAAAGTTCTCAAAAATTTAATTAATGAAGAAGGTCACTATTTCCTACCAATGAGGGAAATGTGAAAGTTTGCAAATCTACCCCTTCTAACTAGAGTGAGAGGGGTGCCCTGAGCTACAAAGAGTTCAGGGGGATAGCTTCACCAGAACTGGGGATAAGGGTATGTGCCAGGGTGTAATCTGAAACTATAGGTGGGTAACTAAGTCCAGAAATGACCCATTGGCAAACACTTTCAAACACACATTCATGTGGAACCATAAAACTTTTAAAAAACAATGTGCTTGAAGAAGGCTTTAAGTAAACATTTGCTGAATTGGATATGCATGATGGTCGCAGCTAATTGTATTTTTAATATAATTATTCTTTGGTGTCTAGGAAAAGGGAGTTGAAAAGCGGGAAATAAATTATTTTTTGCATTAAGTCTAAATTTCAGACTGGTTCTGATTGTGACGGAAATTGCTTTGTTGAAGGTTTTTCTGCTGTTCAGCTGGGTGGCCATGGAGCAAAAGCACTTAGTGAATTAGAGGGGAACCAATACGCTTATAATTTTGAAGGCAAAGGCAGGGATTTGCAGAAATAAACATTTCCACTCAATAATGTTCAGGAAACCAGACCCCTCGCTGCTTGGATTGCTAGAGTAAAAAAACAAACAAACAAACAAAAAAAAACAATCCAAAGACACTACTGGAAATCCTCTGATTTCTTTTAAACTGGAATAATTGAGTTTAAGGAAGATGTAATCAGATTTTTTAATCTCAGAAACCTGTGTTTGCTGCCTATCATTAAAGCTCCCTTTCAGTAGCAAATTATTCCAAGGATTATTAGTAGTGATTCTGTGTATGATTTTATATGCAGGGCACACAATCGGTGTAGAATCAACACTTGCCCTTCAGTGAGGAGGTGTTAAGCAAATAGAATACTGCCTTTGTTTCTTTTCTTTTTTTCTTAATGTTTTTATTTATTTCTAGGAGAGAGAGAGACAGCGTGAGCAGGGGAGGGTCAGAGAGAGAGGGAGTCACAGAATGAAACAGGCTCCAGGCTCTGAGCTGGCAGTCAGCACAGAGCCCGACGCGGGGCTCGAACTCACGAACCGCGAGATCATGACTAAGCCACCCAGGCTCCCCAGAATACTGCCTTTGTTTCTTGTTTTGCAACTCCTTCTTTCTCCCCAGCTCATGAACACTTGCACCACCCGCCCCACATCCTCCACTTTGGTTCTAGATTAAACCTCTCAAGGAGCCTCTGATGTCATCGATCTTTCTTGGAAGTGTTCAAGAAACCTTACCTTCCACTGAATTAAGATCAAACTTAAGAGCCTATGCCAATGCTTGTTCCTACTGTTATTCCCCACTGTTCTATAGCAGGCCAGGCCAAGTGTTTTGTTTTATTCCAGTTTTACTGAGGCAGTCTCAGTGGGTTAGCTGGGGATGTTTCCTGAGGACTTCTCACCTTTTGCTCATTCTTTTTCCTTTACCTATTTTTACTTCTCTCGTTCATTTGATCTGTTCTAGACATACAAGAATTCTCTTAAAATTCATAGCATCCATGAAACCTTTCTTTTTTTAAAAAATTATTTTATGTCTTTATTTTGAGAGACAGAGAGCGAGTGGGGGCAGGGAAGAGAGAGAGGGAGACAGAATCTGAAGCAGGCTCCAGGCTCTGAGCTCGATGCGGGGCTTGAACCCACGGATGTTTAACCAACTGAGCTACTCAGGCGCCCCCATGAAACCTTTCTTAATTCCATCCAAAGGAAACATTATACTTCTTGCATAGCATCTGAAAAATGGGTTATCTGTATACTTGTGGGTTTTTAAGTATGAATTCAGCCTTTCTCACTCCATCTCAAGCTTCTCCAGCATTGAATTTATGACTTATTCATATTTATGTCCCTTAAAGCAGCTAGCACTGTGCCTTACAAATAGCAAGTGCTTAGTTAATATTTAATTAATTATTACCTGATTAGGTATGCAGTTGTATGGAAAAGTTGGCCCTAGGAAGCTATTAACTGACCTGAATTCAAATATCAACTTTCCAATTGTCTTAACAAACTGAAGACCAAGCAAGTGACTTCATAGTCTGGGACCTATGCTCTATGTGGCAATGTTCTTGGAACAGGCCAGCCACTGAAGTCTACTTGTTTTTCTGCTGCCATGTGTGGAGATTGCTTTAGTGACATGGTGAGACCAGAGCTCAGTGACCTCCAGGAGTTCTCATCATGCAGGATTCTGCCAATTTACTTGGAAGACAAAAGATTTTCTTTCAGGTCAATGTTTCTAACTCCATGGCATCATGGATATTTTACAGGGGATTTATTGTACATGACCTGATTTGCTGTGGTTTAGGAAGACTCCAGGGCATCAGCATTGGCATATTTGGATAGACAGGTATGGTGTAGGGTGACACGACCTCAGGACTCAGGTCCTCAGAATCCTTCAGAATGTCCATTCTTTGCCTGAATTATCTATAATGTGGACTTTTATTTATTTAGTTAATTTAATTTACTGATCAATTCTTTGTCTTCCATAATTAATCTTAAGTTATTTGTGGCCAACATGTATATCAATACAGTGAAATATAAATAGGAGATAAAAATGTTAAGACTAGAGCAAATGTAAGTTTGCATCAGAAAAAAGTTAAGATGGGTGGGAAGATGAGAGGAATAAGAAGAAACCTGTGTTCACACTATATGGATCTTTACAGTTGTGAGAGATGAACAAGAAATTGGGCTCATGTTGGCAACCCAGATGAAAACAAAAGTTGTCTGGGACATAGTTTCAATGTCAAAGAGCATAATATTGACCCTGGTGAGAAAGCAGTTTTTCACCAGATTAAAATCTAAACTAAAATGTTCATGGAGGGTGCCTGGGTGCCTCAGTGTGGTTAAGTCTCTGACTCTTGATTTTGGCTCAGGTTATGGTCTCAGGGTCATGAGATCAAATCCCACGTCAGGCTCCGCACTGGGCGTGGACTTGCTTAAGAGTTTATCTCTCTCTCTCTCTCTCCCCCCCCATCTCTCATCCCCATCTCCTGCTCACTCATGGGCTCACTCTCTCTCTCTCTTTCAAAAAAATATTGCTCACAGGACTTACTCCAAGGACAGTGGATGATATTCTCAATAGTACTGCACAAAGCTATGTGACATTAGTATCATTTCTCAGTAAATTACAGCACCCTAATTCAGTACTAGACCCATTTCAAGGGCCGCTACATGTCAGAGAAAGTGTGCCCCTTCCTGATGGACAGAATAGCTTGATTTGAGGGCAAAACCTGAAATGTCAGGAAGAATGGAAACACTATCAAAAAGTCCTTCATAAATGTCTCCTTCTTCAAGCAGGCTTTGGATGGGAGGTGAAAGGCATAGAGTTCATGATTGCATTTTTTATGAGCTCATGAGGGATTCTTCATTATTAATTGAGGGTGCATTGTTAATTATTAATTGGCCTTTAGTCACATTGTATGCCAAATTATCCTCATTATCACCACCTCCACCAACCTCACCTTCATTCCTAGAAAGTATCTATTTAGCTTCCATAGTGATATGCACATAGTTGGTGATTAATGAATATGAGTTGAATTAACTGTGTTAGGAGCCAGTTGAAAGTAAACCCTAAGTTTATTTCTCTTTATTGACCATTAAATTGACCATTAAATAAGCACTAGGGATGTATGAGGGGTAAACAGAATTTTCCATAATCAAATACATTATCATGAAATACCTAGTTTGCAGGCCAAAGGGAAAATTGTTCTAAGAATTATATCCATGAAGTGAGACTTCAGAAAGTTTTAAAATGACAATGAAGTGATGATCAGAAAATGTATTCTAGACAAAGAGCAGTGTTTGGGAGGAGACTCAATAGGGAGAGCATTCCTAATTTCACTGCAAGAAATCCAAGCCCACAAAAATGATTAAAATGGACATTTCTACAAGGACTATTTCATTTTACCCCAAAGCTGTCCCACCTAGTAGAGATTAGTATCTAGTCAACCCTTGAAAGAGACCCAGGTGGCTACAGAAATACTTCAAAGTCACAGCACCAGGACTAAGAATGTTTTCTGACTTCAAATTCAAAGCTTTGAAAGTTTGTCTCCTGCCTCTCAAGTCTGCTAAAGATGTTTTTAATAAATATTATTCAGGGAAGAGAAGACCCTCCACTTGCTGACTCTCTTTCTTTTTACCACCTTGTCAAACTATGCCTCTTTTATTTTTCAATTCCTTTGCATCTTGTTTTCCCTTCGTGGCAATCCATAAAGGTAGAACACAGCAACGTTTAATGGATGTTGATACTTATGGATTGATTCTTCAATTTGGAGAATGAGGTACAAAAACAAAATAAAACAAAACAAAGAACCTGTTCTCTGAAGAATGTTGCAACAGTTTCTGATAAAGCAGGAGCCACATAACATACATTTGGCATACCAGTTATGATTTGAGTTCAACTGTGAGTATCAAATACTAGAAATAATTGCAGCTTCAGCAAGACAGATGATGTGCAGTGGATGTCTAGGGGTGACCAAAAAGCTAGGAGAGCAGACCTGTGGTGTCATCTTGTCCTAAGATTCTTCCCACTTTGCCTGTCTTACCGCCAGCTGCCAGTCACTGTGTCAACCCATGAACTGAGTTGCTTCGTGGTGCTCTAGGCATTACATCCACTGGAGGTTGGCAGCATTGGGAACTGGAAGAAGAGGAAAGGCTACACGTGTCCATTTTAAGAGTGGTCTTACCCATAAATCCAGAGGGCAAACTGATGATCGCCGGAGTGTAGAGAAGTAGGGGAATGAGAAAAATGGGTGATGTGGAGTGGGACGTACAGGCTTCCAGTTACAAAATGAATAAGCCACGGAGATGAGAGGTACAACATAGGGAATGCAGTCGGTGGTACTGTAACAGCATTGTGCAATGACAGATGGCAGCTACGCTTGTGGTGAGCACAGAATAATGTGTAGACTTCTTGTATCACTATGTCGTACAGCTGAAACTAATGTCACATTGTGCCTCAACTATACTTAAATATAAATAAATAAATAAATAAAATAAGGAGTGATCTTAAAGAGGTCCAGTTGAGTCATATAAGGCTTTGATTTACATCACATTGCTCAGAGCTTGGCCACAGGCTGCAAAAAAGCTGGGAAATGGAAACTAGTCTTGGAGTCGATGTGCCCCACCAAAAATGGGGATTCCACTACCAAGGAAAAAAGGGAGGAAGCCACAGAAGATTTAGACTCAATTATTATAATAAGGATTTTTAGTTTCTGGTGATTATAGATTTCAGACATTTTTTCCCCAATGTAAATAGTTTTCTCGTTTAGGTTACTGTTTCTGGGTTGCATTAAACTCTTGACTTAATTTAGATAGAAATAAATCTCATTTCATATGTTCTCACAAAAAAGCAAAAGAAAACAAATGGATTGGCATCTTATTTCTTTGTTCACTCTCAAACAAAGTTAATTAAAAACTCTCAAAATGTTTGTGATAAATTTTACTTTACCCAAACTCCACTCCCAAAACACAAATAATCCAGTGAAGAAATGGAGTGATGCTACGTGGGAAGAACCTGACCCATTTTTCTTGGCTTCGAAGATGAACAGACACTTCTCCAAAGAGGACATCCAGATGGCCAACAGACACATNAAAATTCAAGATTTGTCTACACAAATACATATTTTTACAGTTACCATCATAGAATATGGGCCTCTCTTTTTTCTTTTTTCCCCACTCAAAGTATAAACCATAAACATTTTCTGTATTTCTACATTTACTTTATAATTACAATTTTAATAACTACATAATTCCCCATCAAGTTGACATACTACAATTTATTAAATCATTTTTTTGTTGTGCATTTAGGGTGTTTCTAGGTTTTTGACAATAAATATACTATGCATGGAGGTATTTTTATACTGTTGAGTAATTTACTTGTCTCACTTCCTGGATTGTCTGGATCAAAGGATTCATGAAAATTTGTATAGTTCTTGCTGTTTTTCCATTGCTTTCCAGAAATGTGCCAATTTCCATTGCCTCCAAGAATAAATGAGTACCCCAGTTCTGTAGGAACTACTCAAATGTTGAGAGCTATTAAAAACCCCAGCTTTTTTCCTGGTCTAAATGCTTCACAAATGTTGCTTTAATTTATATTTATTTTAACTAATAAGAGCAAACATTTGTTCTCATGCTTGTGTATCAGATTCTTTCTTATTGAAGCTTGTTTACTAACCACTTAGAGTTTTGGTTTCTATGTCCTATTCCAATTGACACTAGGGCAGTTTTAAAAATAGTTGTGCTGTTGGTGTGATAGAAAAGAAATCTAGTCTTTATTTTAAATAAAATAAAAACTCTGGTGGTGGCAGAATGGGGTCATGTGGAAAAAGGTGTAGTGACCCTGGTTTAGCCAAAACACTTGGAGTCAATCTCTTGAACCTGCATTTCCAGCATCCATAGGAGCTCAGTGGTCTTTGTTTTCTTTTGTCTTTGAAAGACAGGATTATGGCTGTAGAAGGAAGACTTTGGTATTAGGCTTACTGAGTTTTAATTCTAATTTTGACACTTAGTAGCTGTATGGCATTGGGCAAATTACTTAAAATCTCATCAGAATTAAGTGGGATATTAATCCTTAGCTGGTAAGCTATGGAGAAGATAGAATAAGTTAATGTATGTATGAAAACACATAGTGTGAGGCTTGGTTTGAAAAAGTCCACTTAACTCTCCTGTGGCCACTAGATGGATGCTAGAGCAGGTCATCCACAGCACAAGGGCACTGTATTTAAGGAGATGCCATTTGTATAATAGTCATTGCAGATTTACAGATTTATTGCAACAGAATAGATGTTGTAGGCTTTTATGTACTACTGTCTTGTTCAACCAAATCAATATAGTATGACAGCATTTCATCAGATGGGAATAAGTTTTCTTGACAAAAGGGTACTTTTTCTAATTTGCCAGGCAAAACAATGTTACTGGTTGGATGAAAGTTTTATGAATGACTGGTTTATGATTACCTATGTGTTTTTCTTGTTACAAAAGAATTCACGTTTGTAATAGAAAAATGCTTCCTCAACCCTTCAAAGATGTCCACATTTCCAGAACGTGGGAATGTGTTACCTTACGTGGTAAAGGAGAATTAAGGTTGCTAATTAACTGACCTTGAAATGCGGAGATTATCTTGCATGATCTCACTGGGCCCAATGTAATCACAAGCATCCTTAAACGTGGAAGGAAGCACAGCAAGGGGGCAGAGTGATGTCACATGGGAAGAACCTGACCCATTGTCCTTGGCTTTGAAGATGGAGGAAGCTGGTAGGAGCCAAGGAACATGGGAAGTTTTAGAAGCTTGAAGGGGCAAAGAGTGGATTCTATCTCTACCCTAGAGTCTCCAGAAAGGAACACAGCCCTTCTGACCCCTTGATTTTGGCCAGTAAGTCCCATCTTGTATCTGTAAAGCACAGAGCTGTAAGATAATAAACTTGTGTTGCTTTAAGGCACTTAAGTGTAGTAATTTGTTACAATAGCAATAGGAAATGAGTACAACATTAGTAATATGAAATTAGAAACTATAGACAACAAAAAGGAGAAAATAAAAGTCACCCATACAATTTCCTAGCTCTGTCTTCGGAGAGGGATTAGAAGCATGGCATCCCAATACCAGCAAACACCTTGTCCCCAGAATTTGTTATGGAAAGGAAAACATAGTAGCTTTGCAGTGGAGATACCTGGAAGACCTCACTTTAACCAAGTGGTCAAGATCAACATCACCAGCAATAAGTCATGCTGTTGTCATATGCCCCCCAAGTTGATGTAATGAGAAAGCCACTTTATATTTGTGGTATTCTTCTCAAAAACATATAACTTCAGTATAAGCACAAGAACAGAACAGGAAAAATCCAAACTGAGGCACAGTTTACAGAAGACCTGGCCAGTACTCCCCAAAACTGCCAAGGTTATGATAAACAAAGAAAGACTAAGAAACTATCATAGACCAGAGAGATTAAGGAGACATGATGGCTAAAATCAAAGTACAATCCTGGAATAGAAAAGAGTATCATTGGAAAAACTGGCAAAATCTAAATAAAGCCTGGAATTTAGTTAATAGTAAGGTAACAATATCCTAATTTTAGCAAATGTACCATAGTTACAGAAGATGTTGACATTGGGGGAAAGCAGATGAAAGGTCTATAAGAACTCTTTCTACTATCTTTCCAACCTTTCTGTAAACCTAAAATTATCCCCAAAAATACCTTTCACACAGTCCCATCATTCAAAAATTGCTATTAATTGTTTTTATAAAATTGAGATTAAACTCTGTAATTTTGGTAACCTGCTTTTTTACTTGTCAGCATGTTAAGACTTTTTCCAACTGGTAGAGCCATGAGAGACATCTCCCTTTTTCTAGTCATTATAGTTCTTTGACATCCTTTGGCTACTTAAAGGAAGAAAGTGACTGGCCTGTAGAATCATAGACTGTATGGTCATATGACATCCACTCTATAATGAGAGGTAGGCTCTGCCTGCATTGATTTGGTTCAAACCTCTCTCCACTTGTAGAAGAGAGAGCTTTCACAACAATTTCATAAGCTTTAATGTACATTCCACCTTAATATGTTGTCGACTCTGCACAGTTGTGCCCCTCCTAACACTCACAGTACAAGAAAGGCATGAGGAGACTTCCTGTGGCTTTAACACAAAAGCATTGTCTTACTCTATAATTCATAATTTATGATGCCACCAAAAGATGTGATCTTGTACTTTGAAGAAAAAAAAACCAAAACCAGATGACTATTTATACTTGCCAGTCACTAAATGTTTTATGCTCATTATTTAATCCTCAAAGCAATCTTCTGAGGTAGGAAATATTCTCACTCCATTTCATACATTTATAGAGAAGACTTAAGTGAGTTGCCCAAGGACACACAGTTAAGTGGCAACCCAGGAAGCTTGGCTCTAACCAGAATATCTGATCATCGTACAATGTGTCTTCTGAAGGAACAGTTACCTAAACTGGGAGTCAGCAGAGAAGTCACAGAACTTATTCTCTGGTGATTATTGTAGATCAAAAGCAGGAAGAGCAACAGTAGCAACAAAACCCGCCTGCAATTGTCTTGTGTTATTCAAGCCATTCCAGTGGGAGGAGATAATGTCAGAGCAGATGGCAGGAAAATGAGAGGAGGTACACGAGAGAGTTCTCTGCCACTCCTACTCTGGTTAATACTAAACCTTTTGTATGATTGACATGATTTTCAATATCTGTCATAAGTATTTTCCTGCAACATCATTTTTGATGACATCATAATGCATCACATCAGTGCAACAGACCCTGAAACTTATGCAAGTTTAGAAAAGGGGGTGTGGAACTTATCTCTGAAATGCTTTATAAACTGTAAAATGCTATGTGACTCTTACGCATCCTATTATAACACACTTTAAAAATTAAAGTTCTTTTCCCACAAAGATTCATATGTATCCATCTAGTTACTTAATGCCAAAATGAGACAAAACTCAGATGTAATTTTCTCTTATCTTTGTTTCTGTCTTGCACATTTCTTTGTGAGTAGAATTAAGTGACAACCAAAAATAGAAATGCATTTGTTAGCACCTGATACCATTGTTCTGAAAGAAAGATATTTTCTCCATGATGGGAAACCTTCCTCACACTGAGTAATATACAATTGAATTTGCATGTTAAAAATGTGTGCACTGCCTTTTTTTATAATTAAAGATAAGATTAACCTGTGTGTCGAATTTTCCTGCAACAACAACTTGAAAGATTTTCATGTTAATTTCGCTGAAAATGGTGTGAGAATAATGGGTAATTATTTTCTGCCGACATTCTCTCCCAGTAGACGGAATGTGCATTTTGGAACTGAACTGTCAGTTTTGATTTCAGCTTAGTTTTCACCTAGAGTTGGTGCATTGAGATTATTTTCCCATTATTGTTTAATATGTACTTTCGTAGGGAAGTGGAAGTAATTTGGGGCCATCCTGTCAATCATCTCCTCATAGGTTGGACACATATATGAGAAATATAGAAGGAAAGTCTACAGCCATCTGTTTCAGAGGGTCTAACTTATTTACATATAGAAAAGCCCTGATTTTGTACCCTTTGTTAGAACTGACCATATCTTAAGTTGAATAATATAAGGAAAATCTGTATAGTGCAGATATCATGGACAAAAAGTCATTTTATTTGTTTATACAAATGAATCCATCTCTTCATTTTTAATGCCATTCTCCTATGTATATTGTATTGAGTGGACGGTATTTATCTAGGTAGCTCAGAATATAATGTCAACTGATCTCATCTTGTCTTAGCCTTCTTAAGAATTGAAGGATCACATGAAGAAGTTCTGATTCATATAATTATTAATTCATAAGGAGAACTTTATTTTCATTTTATACACTGATAGGTTTGATCATTTTAAGTGTATTATTCATTATTTAAACACTTATTATGTGCCTACTATTTATAATCATCCTGTTAGGTGGAAAGAGAGGTCCTAAGATATAAATGACAAGATCTCTGAGCTCTAGGCACCAACAATTTGACAGCCTCTAAAGGTATGTTTGGGTTTTATTTGATAAATTTGGGAAAACTAATGAATGTTTTTGATCAAGGGCATCGACATGGTGATTTAGAGAATTTAAGTGGTCATGGTATATGGACTATACACCTTCGGAGATCATAGACTGGGATACTTGGTGCGAAGATATTATGGCGGTATGTGGGGCAAATAAGGTGGTGGCATTAAGATGGATGGACAAAAGAGGAATGGGTTTGGAGGAGGAGAGTCTAAACATCCAGCTGACTGGCTAACTGAAGGCTAGCATCTGACCAGTTGGATGAATTATTTTAGAAACATGCTCAAGTCCAGATGAGGCTCTGGGTCAGAGCAAAAGTGGTAGTTGTTTTGAACAGCTTGAATATAGAAGCTGGTGAGGTACTCAGTAGGCAGGTGAGCATAGAGGCTGAGACGTGGAGAGAGGATAGGAAGATACAGTTTCTGGAATCCATTTCTTATAAAAATAATTTGGAATTTGGTAGCTGTCAGAGTAGATAGGATTCACGAGGGTAATTTCTTTCAAACACTGTTGACTGTGACTCAGTATATTTTACATCATGACTCATTACATGTATGTATATGAATATGAATATTTATATATGATATATACCCATATAAATTTATATATAATCTTCATGAACTTATGCCCAAATATTGTCCTCATTACATTTAATGCACTCTGGTAATTTTTCCATTCCATTTTTTCTTTTTCTTTTTTTAAAATTCTTTTAATGGTTATTTTTGAGAGACAGAGAGACAGAGTGTGAGTGGAGGAGGGGCAGAGAGAGAGAGGGAGACACAGAATCTGAAGCAGGCTCCAAGCTCTGGGCTAGCTGTCAGCACAGAGATCAACACGGGGCTCAAACCCACAGACCATGAGATCATGACCTGAGCTGAAGTCAGACACTTACCTGGCTGAGCCACCCTGGCGCCTCTCCATTCTATTTTTAAAATAATCTTTTATTTAAAAAAAAAGTGCTGGTCAAAAGTGCTGACCCATTTAATAGATTTCATAATCTATGACTCAATCACAGCCCGTGGTTGACAACATCCGTGCTGTGGGTCCAGCTCTTGTGTGTGTTCCCTTGTCATCACACCCCTGCATCTGCAGGGAAGGAGGGCTCAGCTAGGATTCTGAGCAGGCTGGTGTGAGCCCTGCTTCTGCTACCCTTGAATTCCCCTCCCTCCTGAAACTGAACTGAGAAGAAGCACAACACTCAACTGAGGATAAGTCTTCTGATTCTTCGGGATCCAGGATGTGTAGAGTGGTTCTGTATTACACACAATAAAAAGAAAGGTGAGGAGAACAAAGAAAAAGTACAGGATATATGGATAAGAAAGGGATGATGGAAAATTTACTTTGAAGTTACATCTCCAACTTTTTTCATGTATGTATGAGGCCAGATAATTGGCAATCAAATACTTGCAAAGTCATCAGATGAGCCAGAGCTCTTGAGTCTATTTAAAAATTTTTTTATTATTTATTTTTGAAAGAGAAAGAGAGAGAGACAGAGAGAGACAGGTGTGAGCAAGGAAGGGGCAGAGAGAGAAGACACAGAATCTGAAGCCGACTCCAGGCTCTGAGCTGTCAGCACAGGGCCCAATGTGGGGCTCAAACTCATAAACCGTGAGATCATGACCTGAGCTGAAGTCAGATGCCTGACCAGTTGAACTGCCCAGGGGCCCCTTAAACCTGTTTTTATGTTGAGTAGGAAGGTTTGAGGGTAGTGTGTGCATTTGTGGTTGTGTGTATATGTGTGTTTGTACACTTCTATATTTTTATGTATGTGTACTGGGTGTTTATGTATATGTGTGTGCATACTGTGTGTCATTTTATTACTTTATTTTATTCAAAGAGTTTCACTACTCTGACCTTCAGTATAGACAGCCTGTCTGATATGCCTGCATTAGACTCTACCATCTGCTACTATTCCTCCAATTATTCCCCTCCCAGACATCCTCCCTGATTCATTAAAGATATAAGTACTTGGTGTATCTTCTTTCTTCCTCCCACTAATTCTGTCATCATGTTCGGTAGCATCACATGATATCCACATAGACAGTGCACTCCCATACCCCACCCTCCACCTAAGATCTTCCTTCAAGAATTTCACTTCCCTCCTAGGCTGGTCAGTTAATACCATAGCTATATTTACTCTCTCTTATCCAATCTCCACACTCCTTGACCCAATTCTCAGTCTTAGCTTGATCTTAGATCATCTTATTTCAGTTGCATCTTATTTCAGTCGTAGTAATAGAAGCTATTGGTAGAGAGCTTCAACATATTTCCTTGCTTCATTTTCCAAACATTCACATTTTTGCTTTTGTATGCTGTCTTCCCCCTGCCACAATGGAGGACTGTTAATGGCCGTTAATACTCCACCAGCTACATTGAATTCACATTCTCTTATCTACTCAATAATATTACTCTGGTGGCTATACCTTTCCTCAACATAGAACTTTCCCCTCCACTAGATTATTTACATCACCTTACAAATATGTTGAAATATCTCCCATCTTTTAAAAAAGATGCCTTTCCTTAATAGAATGGTCAATACTTGCTATCTTCACTTCTTTTTTTTTTAATTAAAGTTTTTATTTATTTATTTTTAGAGTCAGAGAGAGAGAGGGAGAGAGAGGAGAGGCAGAAAGAGATGGAGAAGGTATCCCAAGCAGGCCCCACATTGACGCAGGGGTTCAAACTCACCAACTGTGAGTTCATGACCTGAGCAGAAATCAAGAGTCAAATGCTCAACCTACTGAGCCACCCAGGTGCCTCTTGCTATCTTCACTTCTTAATCTCGTATTCTCTGTTTAATTAATTTCATTCAGGCTTTCTTCCATACTCCTGCACTGAAACTGTTATTGGAAATCAGCAGACCCTTGAACAACATATGTTTGAATTGTGCAGGGCCACTTATAAGTGGATTGTTTTAGATAAATACAGCATTGTAAATGCATTTTCTTTTCCTTATGGTTTTCCTAATAACACTGTCTTTTCTTTAACTTACNATACAAATTTGAGGATAGTTTGTTCTAGTTTTGAGAAGTATGCTGGTGCAATTTTGATTGGGATTGCATTGAATGTGTAGATTGCTTTGGGTAATAATGACATTTTAACTATATTTATTCTTCCAATCCACGAGCATGGAATGTTTTTCCATTTCTTTGTGTCTTCTTCAATTTCTTCATAAGTTTTCTATAGTTTTCATCATACAGACCTCTTATATCCAAGGTTAGGTTTATTCCTAGGCATTTTATGGTTTTTTGTGCAGTTGTGAATGGGATCACTTTCTTGATTTCTCTTTCTGTTGCTTCATTGTTGTTGTGTTATATGTGGATTTCTGACTGTGTGGGGGTGGGATTGGTGCCCCAACCTCCACATTGTGCAAGGACCAACTGTATTACCAGTGACTTCCATCTATGAGAGTCCATTGGTCAGTTCATTTTATGCCCAGAGCACCTCATACATCTATCTCAACTACTGGGCAGTCTTAGAGTTAAGACCATATGTGGGCATTTGGGAAAAATTTTGGTTAAAAAAATTTTGCAACTGTGTTTTTTTCAAGTGGATAGAAAGATAAATCTTAGTAAATAAATAGGGATTCCTCCTTTGTTATTGAGTTCTGCCCTTGCATAGCCGGAGACTGAACAGCTTCTATTAGCAGGGGCAGCAGAAAGAGGACAGGAGTCGAGGAGTAGTTTCTTTTTATTTTAAAAAAAATTTCTTTTAATGTTTATTCATTTTTGAGAGAGAGAGAGATAGAGAGAGAGAGAGCAAGCAAGCAAGGGAAGGGCAAAGAGAGAAGGAGCACAGAACCTGAAGCAGGCTGCAGGCTCTTGAGCTGTCTGCGCAGAGCCCAATGTGGGGCTTGTATCTATGAACTGTGAGGTCATGACCTGAGCTGAAGTTAGATGGTTAACCAACTGAGCCACCCAGGTGCCCCGAGGAGAGGTAGTTTCTAACTGCACCACTATTAGAAACTGACAGTAGGTGGATCATCTAATGTTATAATCCTTGGCACTCAATTTCTGTTTCAGAATCAGGGATGGCTCCAGAGGCTGGATGGTATCTCTGGCCCCTCTCTGCTCCAATATCACACAATTCTTCTGTTTAATAAGACCTTCCAAGATGAGTCTTAGCCATAGCCATCAGGTTGTTTTTTTTTTTCCAGCTACTTCATGTATAATGCAAATATGGACAAATTTGATCCCTGTGAACCATTTAGCTTCTTCTAAGGAAGAGCGATCTGTGTCATACTGAGCAATCCCATGCTGCTGGTACCAAGAGCTGTTGGATAAATGCAAGAGTGAGTTGGAGTCAGTGCCCAAGGGCCAATAGTGTGTATCTGTTTCCAACATGACATGTTCAGTCATGTCATACTGTGTTAGTAGACGGATAATGGCCACGGAGGTAGTATTTACACCAAGGAAATGCTACACATCAGCAGCTTTCCTCCCTGACCCCACTCCTTGCTAAAAATTGATTGTTAAACATTGATCAGCACACTACCAGAGAAATGTGAATGGGTGTCACCATCATTAGATAAATAGATCAAAGGATGTCTTTGATTCACAATGGTACATGGAACCACTATGGTACACAAAAAGCCCACATGTATAACCACCATCACTGCCATCCTTTTTGTTTCAATGTTTATTTTTGAGAGAGAGAGAATGAGAGATAAAAAGAGAGAAAGAGAGAAAGAGAGCCAGCTGGGGAGGAACAGAGAAAAAGGGAGAGGGAGAGAGAGAGAGAGACAGAACATGTGAAGCGGGTGGGGGGGGGAGAGGGGGCTCAAACTCATGAACCGTGAGATTAATGACCTGAGCTGAAGTCCTACGCTCAACCAACTGAGCCACCCAGGCGCCCCAGCCACCACCATCCTTTTAATACCCTTGACTGAGAAATTACTTACTGAGTCACAAAATTAAGAACTTCATATGACTTATTTAATACTGACAACAGCTCATGAAATGCTTATTGTTACTATCCTTTTTATAGACAAGGAAGCAAAAATGGTGAGAGGATTAAGTAACCTATCTGTGATCAGACAACTGGTAAGTGACAGGCCCTGAGATTGTGCTCCTGTTTCTCTGATTCCAACCGTGAGACTACACTGTCTCCTTGACACAACAGACACGCAGAGACATTCCTCTCCATCCATACATTTATGGGTTTAAAAATACGTCTTTTCCCTCCACTGTGGTAATTGTTTCTCTTTCTTCACAAGTGCAAAAATGTCATGAACACGAATATCACACCAGAGACTTGTTTGTTCTCTGAGACATTTAAAACATTCCCTAGGGACTATTTCAGAAATGAGACTGAGCATCTCATCTGAGTCAAAATCATCAGAAAGGCACAGTGATATGGAAGATGCACATACTTCTGCTCTTAGAAAGCTTTATCTCTTCTTGCTAGCAAAATAGCTAAATAGAAAACTACTTAACCTAAGACAGGGCACTTTGCCCTCAAAATAAATTGCTTCTTAAAAAAAAACGTGGTTGCATAATCTTTGAATTAAAACTCCAAATCCACAGAGAAAAACATTACCAGCACTGTGTTAGCTTGGAAAGAAAGTGGCCATTTAGCTCACAGAACAGGCGAAGGAGCTCATCTCAGAGCAGGAAGACGGTAGTAGGACTAAGGGCGATGCCTTTGATCCATTGTCCAGAGAGTGTTTTTGACAGGATTATGTAAATGACCTTTAAAAGGTATTTTGGATCATGCAGACTTGGACATATTTAAAGATTTCCAAATCTAATTGTCTGATCAGATGAGAAGGGGAATTAAGTTTCTCTCCATTTGCTTCAGCTGGAATCTCCCTTTTCTAATATTTCCTTGTGCACAAATCTTTAAAGATGACAGTTGCAAGGCTGCTAGAAATGTCTCCAGGAGGTAAGGGAGGGGAAAGGGAATAGCTGCCTCTGACTTGTCAGTTTCAGTATATCGATCGCCTCCCCCTCCCAGGAGATTTGGTTGAAGTGGGTGGCAATTGGTTTGGGAAATTAGGTCGAGGTTTCCACCAGGCAGTTGAACTCAGACCAACCATAACATGTGTCCAAGGGTTTGTAAGAAATTACATATGTTAATGGATCGAGTGTTTGTTCTATGGAAAATATTCCTCATCTGCCTGCATCTCTATGTAAAATGGAAGAGGAGTATTTTGGGTATGACTTTGAGTTGTTTATAAAGATTGACGCTGTTGGTCCAGAAAGCAAACTTTGGAGAAACATTGGTCAATGATTTTCACTCTAGCTTCACTTAAGAATCACTAGGGGTTAAAATAAAAAAGAGGAGCAAAGCCTGGAACCTATATCAGACCAAAATCTCTGGGATGGTGCTGAAACATCAAGGCTTTGTTTATATCCCCCAAACCTACCTGGTGCTCGTGTATCATCAGGATTGAAAGCCATGGATCTAGAGATACCTCTTCATTTTACAGGTGAAGAAATTCAGTTTCAAAGATGTGAACAGCACAAGGTTACACTTAACTTGGTTCAATTCAGCAAATGTTTATTCAAGCCCCGCTATGAGTTGGGCTCTGGCTATGAATTCAGGGGTACTGAGGTGAGGGCATTGCTTATGTAGAAAGGAGTTGGTCCGTGCTTCCTTCCCCAGGGTGGCATTTCCTGAGCATCTTGGAGACCTCACAGGACTCTGTGGAGTATTTTCATTCTTTCAAAAGTCCTTTAGGAGACTCATGTTCACCAGTGATAAATCTGTACAGACTAACCACATGATCTAATGTGTTTGCTATTAGTTAGAGTTTTATTAGCCAGACATGTGGTAATTCTGGTGTTCTTATGCCAACCAGGAGCTCTGATTCTGGGAGCAGATATCCTCGAGAGGTTATAAACATCGATTTCTAGAATCAGACTCTTGGGTCCAGTCCTGGGTCCTTGGCTGACTAGTGATTTAACTCAGGCCAAATACTTTTCTGTCTCCATGCCTCAGTTTCCTCAAATGGGGTGATGATAGTTTATCAGGCATAATGTTGTTTTGAAAATATCTATAAAATGCTCCTGTTGTCAGAAAAATAACACCCTTTAAATGTCAGCTCTTGTTACCAGTCTGTATTTTTCCTTCATTCTTCCTTCTATGAGATTTTACCAAGCTCTGTGTGGGCTCTAATGCTAGGGAATGCATCAGATTGCCAATCACTATACATCTCTAATTTTCAACTCCGGTCATTATCAAGGTGAACTAGAAAAATATAAGCCATGACTTGCACTTTTTTCTTTGTTGAGAGCAGCCAATTAACAAGGGCAGCAGGGACTTTGCTATGTCAAGGTGGGGCTGTACAGTGGCTGGCTGGCTGCAGATGGGTGCCTCGGAGGGAGAAGCAGTGGCCAAGGCAGTGGACATGGCAACACTGAAAGTGAATGATCTTTGCTTACATTATCTTTTCTTATTTTTTTAATTAAAAATTTTTAACGTTTACTTATTATTGAGAGACAAAGAGACAGAACATGAACGGGGCGGGGGCAGAGAGAGGGAGACACAGAATCTGAAGCAGGCTCCAGGCTCTGAGCTGTCAGCACAGAGCCCTATGCGAGGTTTGAACTCACAAACTGCAAGATCATGACCTGAGTCCAAGTCGGCTGCTTAATTGACTGAGCCACCCAGGTGCCCCTTTCCCCTTTAAAAATTTTTTATCTTTCCTTACTTTAAAGAAATCTTTGGTAACAGAAAACACTAACACCACACAATTAGCATAAATGAAACTTGGCACAATAGTAACTTTAATTGTTGTCCCCACACTACAGAGTGAAAATTTTAAAAATATTTTTAATTTAGATTTTGCAATTAGAAGGGGAACCTGGTAAAAAAAAAAAGGTTAATATGAGTTGGACCATTTGGCACAGAATTGGTTTGTTTGATGATCTTCTTTCAAATTGTCATTAAAAACATACAACATGTAGTATATTCTCATGTCAAATTTTCCTTATCAATAATTAGTGATTTGTCATTATTCATATCTTTAGAATAAAACAATATAGTCTCTGATGAGAAAATCTTTTGTGTGCTGTGTGTGTGTGGGAGAAACTGAATTCCCTCACTCTCATAAAATGCATGCAGAACCTTTTCACAGAATCTTTTCTTTGCCTGGATGTCTTTTTAATTTTTTTTAATGTTTTATTTTATTTTTCAGAGACAAAGAGAGAAAGAGCACAAGCGGGGGGAGGAACAGAGAGAGGGAGACACAGAATCCGAAGCAGGTTCCAGGATCTGAGCTGTCAGCACAGAACCTGACGTGGGGCTTGAACACACGAGCCATGAGATCATGACCTGAGATGAAGTCAGACGCTTAACAGATTGAGCCACTCAGGCGCCCCTTTGGATGTCTTTGGTAATTGTGAATCAATTGGTCTTATTCTCAGGAAAATGTTCCTAGGTGTATATGCATGGTTTTGCATGCATTTATAAATCATTTCAGCATAAAACAAACTGAGGTTTTACCTGTCAAAGTTTATGGTTCCCAAACTTGGATCTACAACCAAAGGAAAAGGGTAGATATTTACTAGATGGGAACCTACATATATCAGGACCCTTCGGCTTTTCTGAAGGTTGCAGCAGGTGGTGTACAGGCACTGCTTCTTTTAGTTACCATAACAGCCGCCAGATGGTGGTTTGGAGCCCCCCTCCCCCTCCTCTCCCAAAAATTTATTAAAATTTTGTTAAATATGAAGATACAGTCAATACTTAATCATGTGCAGAAGATCGTGGGGAGGAAGTCCCTAGACATCTACCTTCTTTCAGTTTTGGATAACTTGGTGATCTGACATGAGCTACTGAAGCCAAATTTGAAGAAGTCAGGTGGCAGTGACTAGATGATTTGTGGGCAGCAGTGCAAAATGAAAATCCTGGGCCTCTTGTTCCAGAGACATTCAGAATTTCGAGATGGTAAGAACAGGGCCTTTTAAGCATGGGGTCTGTGCAACTACACGGAATGGTCACCCATGCAGCTGGCCCTGGCTGCAAGAGACACAGACCCATTGATGGGTCACAGGAATTAATACAACACTGAAACACTGAAATAAATACAAAGAGAAAGAGAGGACTGATCTTGTTTTTGGTGGGAGAGGAGAGCCCGGAAACAAAGAAGGATGGATGGGAGAAAATTTTATAACACCGTCTCTTTTCTTTCCCTCACATTTTTCTCGGTGGGTCTGAAACTGGAAGTTCATTGTGGGGGTCACAGCAGTTTACCAGGTCTTCTCCCACAGCCCAGGTGAATAGGAGCTTTTCGGCTGGGGGAAGCAGTAATTTTCTACGGAAGAGCCAACTTCACGGTGTACAAGTGGACAAGCTAGACTCTGTATGTGTCCTCCATTCCTTCCGTCTCCTCCTGCCCTAGGCAGTTATAACAAGGGTGGTTGCCCATTGCTGCTGAGAGCAGTGCCCAGGGCAAAGGTTCTAGAAGATTAGGAACTGGTAGAGAAATTGGGTTGGGGCACAGAAGGGGTGAGTCCAGATGGTAGCACTACAAGTTTTCTGCCTCCAGGCACCTCCCCATCAACCCTACTCCCTAAGGAGTAAAACATCTGCTCCTCTCCCCCACAAAAAGATTCAACATTTGAAGAACATATACTCCAAATAGGAAAGAGAACTGAAAAGCCTTTCTAAAAGCCTTTCTAGAGGAAGCAGGGCTAAGGAAATCAAATATGAATTTAAAATCGTCTTAATAAACACCCTTACAGAGAAATAAGGGAAGCTTTTGAGATTATGGAGCAGGAAAAGGAGCTGATAAAAAACTGGGGGTATGAAAACACAACTGTTGTGATTGAAATTTAAAAGAAAGAAAAAGAAACAACTAAATGCCAGTTGGAATCACAGAATGGGTACAGTTGAAGTACAAACTAGTCTGTCAAAAAGGGTTGTGTCACAAAACATTCCTGGAAGATATCTGGAAAGGAAAACCTCTGGAAGAGACAGAACCCATGAAAAATGTTGAGTCATGAAACCAAGAAATAAAAGTATCAAAATCTATAAAATAGAATTCCCAGACAGCAAGAAAGGGGCAAAAACAGAGGAAAAAACATGAACAAGAATTTCCCAGGATTAAAGAAAGATATAAAAGCTCAGGATAAAAAGGCTAATAGAGTGCTGAACAGGACAGATAAGAAAACTACAATCAATATCCAGACAGATTATAGTTAAACTTAAGAGCATAAAGACAGAGAAAATTTAAAAGCTCACAGAGAGAAAGAAAAGACCCAAACAAGTGCCAGATTTATGGCAACTTCTCAACAGCAACACTGGATTGTGTGTCTTCAAAGTTCAGAAGGAAAAGAACTTTGAACTTAGAGTTTTATATCCAGATAAACTACCATTTTAGTAAAGAAATCCTCAGAATTATAAAATTTAAAAACATTTGCCTTTCAAAAATCCTCTTTGAAGTGCTTCTGTGAGAAGTGCTCTCCCAAAAAGAAAGATCAGTATAAAGGGATAAATGATTATGGAAAATAAAAGCATTTAAAGAGTTGATTGAGCTTAGTCATGTTTAAAGTAGCAACAATTTTATAAAAAGCTTTATGATTTTTTTTTAAAACTTTTTTTTATATTTATATTTTTATTTTTATATTTGAGAGAGAGAGAGAGAGAGAGAAGGAGAGAGACAGAGCATGAGCAGGGGAGAGGCAGAGAGAGGGAGACAGAATCTGAAGCAGGCTCCAGGCTCTGAGCTGTCAGCATAGAGCCCAATGTGGGACTCCAACTCATGAGCAGTGAGGTCATGACCTGAGCCAAAGTCAGATGCCGAACCGACTGAGCCACCCAGGCACCTCAAAAGCTTTATAATTTTAACAGTGAAGAATGAACACTCTAGATGATACCACCAAGGCAGGAGCAGAGATGACTTAAGGAAAGCATGTTCCAGCTTTTGACTTGTTTGGGAGGCGTGGATATGGATACATTTAAACATTGAGAGGGAGAACTAAGCATAACAATGAGTTTCAGCAAATTTGGATAAAAGGCAAGAATATTAAAAGCAAAATGTGTAAAGCTCAAATGGCAGAAGAAAATTTTATCTAAACAAGGATTTGCCCAATGTCATACAGATTAAAACACAGATTTGTAGATAATAATACTTCTGTTCAAACACTAATTGTGCCACTAATCATTGTGTGACTACAGGCAAATAACATCTGTAAATCTTGGCTTGTGTCTATAAAACTGGAACAACAATGCCTATCAGGAAGGACTTAAACGGCGTGGAAATAAGATGCTATTAGCACTGGACTTAGTGCAAAGGCAGAGAATAATAAATGCTCAATAAATGGCAGTGAGTGCAACCTAGGTTCATTGCTTCCGTGCTGACTTAGTCCCTTCCTGACTTTGGGACCGAGGGTACTGAGAGTGTCGCAGAGCACACACAATAGCATACGAGGATTCTCACCTATTGTTTACTTGGGTGAAATAGCTCTGTGCATACAGTAGTCCTCCTTACCTGTTGCCTCACTATCTGCAGTTGTTTACCTGTGGTCCACCACCGTCCAGGAGCAGATAACCCTCCTGGCTTATTGTCATAAGGTCAACACTAGCCTAACGCTATGTCCCAATGACTATGTCATTCACTTCACTTCAGCTCATCACATGGGATTTTATCATCTCACAATCATCATAAGATGAAGATGAGTAAAGTACAGTAAGTTTTTTGAGAAAGAGATCATATTTGCATAACTTTTATTACAGAATATTGTTATGATTGTTCTATTTTATTATGAGTTATTGTTGTTGGTCTCTTACTGTGCCTAATTTATAAGTTAAATTTTATCATAGGTACGTATGTATGTAGAGGAATAAACAGAGTATATAGAGGGTTCAGTACTATCTATGGTTCTAGGCACACCCATTGCGGGTCTTGGAAGATATCCCCTGTGGCTGAAGGGGGATGACTGTATGTATATGCTGCTCTCCATGAATTAAAAACCTTCCTATTGACTCATCTTAAATAAACGTGTGCTTTGTGGAGCCTTCACAGGCAAAGTTAAGCTACACTTCCCCTCAACAAGACATAAGATAGAACCTAGTAGTTAATATGGGTGTTAGATCCAGCCTGACCTGATTTTATGTTCCAGTTCACTGACATTGACAAAGTCATTTAACTTTAATACACCTCTGTTTCCTCGTACTGTGGCCTGTGCTATGACACTACTGACAGAACCTATCTCATAGTATTATTTTGAGTATTAAATGAAACTAGGCATGCAAAAGGCCAGAAGCAGAATAAATGTTCAGTGATTGTTAGTGTTAATGACAATTAGGATAGTGATATGATTACAGGGGTGGGATGTGGTCTAATGCTATAAGAACATATTTTCCCTCTATCCTCTCTTCTATTTCCTACAAAGTTAAGAATAAAATATTGAAATTAAACCTAAGTATCTTCATCAGTGAATGTAAATAAATCAAATGCTTATGAGCACTATATCGCGTGTTTGTTTCTTTCCTTCCGCTAATAGTGATGGTTCAATATAAATAATTTCAACTTCACAGTTGCTAATACCTGCTGAGAAATTAGGGCAGGTTTTTTCTTCCCCCCTGATCTCAGATGGGATGAGATACCTTATCTAAGGACACAATACACAGTAAGTATGAAGGTCATGTTCCTTATGAGACCTGGAAAACACCTTTTCCCCATGGTTTCTTTGACAAAAGGTGGCTCCATGCCAGTTTTCATGCAAGATTTATTAAATTGTCACCGAAAGTCATGCATATTCTAGCAGAAGATACTAAAGATGATTCTAAAGATGCATTCTTTTGTAACCTTCAGGCAGTAATAGACTAAAACCAATGCCTGACGTGAAACTCCCAAGAAGATATGGAGATAGAGTGATGTGTCACTAAAAGTGAAGTTACAGATTCATTCTGGTATGCTCTTTAACACTCGATTGTATGGAAGTGGCTCTGAATGGGGAAAGGGTACTCAGTGCATTTGGCTGAAGGCAGTCTTCTGACAGTGCTGAAAGTAAAAAGGAACCAGCCTATGAAGAATAATGTGGAAACAAAAATTCCTAGGCAACCAGCAACATGTAAAATAACCAGTCACACAGTCACATCAGCACAGAGTGTTTAGACAGAAAGCTGTGCTACATAAACAAGCAGGAGGGCAGTGTATTAACAGGTAGGCAAGGCTGGAAAGCAGGGCTCAAGTGATGTGTTCTCACAAGGAAGAGGGTTATCACTAAAACAGCCAATGGACAGTTGCGCACTTACGATGTCAGACATCCTCTGATAGTCATTTTATAACAATTAACTCATGTTATTCTATAGCTCTTTATGAATCATGTTCAGATTTTATCATCATTTCACAGATGAGGAAACAGAGACACAGAAGCTTAAGGGATTTTCCCAAGCTACATCTTTCAGAAAAGAAAGCTCTGGAATTGGAGTCCAGCAGATCTGATGCTATAGCTGGGATACCATTAGTTGTCATTCAAAGGTGGGGAGCACGGGGTGGCGGGATTGGGGAGCCAGAGGGCTCATGCTTAGCCATTCTGCTACCCTGTCTCCAGCTGATGTAAAGTCCACTGGCCTATTTTGTGAGTCCCTGAGAGAAATGAATGTCCTGGGGGAGATTTTATAAGATCTGAGACCTAGGAGCACACAGCTCTGTTTTGAATTCCCAATAGTGTTATCACATGTCCCAGTTCGTCGAAGACAGCCCTGGTTTATGCTTGCTGTCAAGGTGTAATCAATAACAGTGCTCTAAAAAGTGTCCCAATTTGGAAGATAAAGTATATAGTCATCCTATGTAGACAGTCAAATGGTTAATCCCTGGTCAAGACTAAATCCACTTGAAAGCTGAGGTGCTGTGCTGATGATTTCTTATACACACAAGAGATGGATGGAGTTGAGGAGAATTTGTTCTTTAATAGGAATACTAAGAAAGTAACTCCTCTCACACCCAGGGAAAAAAACAACAGCAGAAAAAACAAAGAGTAAATAGCAGGAGACTCGAACAAGGCAACATAATTAGATTTAGTCAAAACTACTCCAAAGAGGGCATTACATTGAGCTGCCAAAGGCTTTGCTAAGATAAAAGGCTGATTTCCTCAGAGAATAGCCGAAGCGAGTTCCAATCATATCTGGATTGTTTTACTATCTATCTAGGCATTAGAACCCACCCTTAGGTATCAGGAATTAGGGGACATGAGGTGGAGTTAATTTATTAGTTTGTTCACAGCTGACTATAGTGAGCCTGAATTCATTCTGCCAATGTCAATATGTTAAGTTTCAGAGGGAGTTTCCATGTGGGCTTGGTCATCAATAAATTAGTGTATCTCAGCTGTTAAGTTAATGAACTGATTATTAAATTATCTTTTGTGGGGGAGTTAGTCTTTCCTTATTTATGTCTAACCTCTGTGTCTTTCCTGAAATAGCTGTTGGGCCTTACCTTTTCATATGTGCACAACCATAAATACATGTATGAAGATACTGAGTCCTCTTCAATGTCAGTGACCCATTATAATGGGTAAAGCTCAACCTTTCTTGGCCAGTCCCCTGGGGGCCAAACCAGAGAAGGCGGAAAGCAACTGACTTCCTTATATAACTTGCAACAGTGATTTTCCTGCAAAATTTCCCTATAAGGCCACGAAAAACTGCTTATTCCGTGTTTATAAGATGTGGAGCTTCCCAAATGAGAGAACTCCAGTCAGAAAGTCCAGATGTTTCTGGAAAATCCATTCTTTTTGCCAAGTAAATTGATGACAAGTTCTTAAGGTCAGGGCAGGAAGCTTGTGTCTTTGGGAGATCTTTGAGAAGACATGGGGGGAGGGAAGCAGGAATGAACTTTTGTGTTGTCTGCACATAAAACTTCACATAAATAGATTTTTCATAAATAAGTCTCACTATACACTGAATGTATGGAAAAGAATAGACTCAATGAGATATAAAATGTTGAGGTCTGATCATAAAAATTGAGTGCCTACTGTTAATATAGCAGAATAGGTTGTTTTTTTTTTATGGAATATATTGCAATGGAAAAGCACTGAGTCTTGATAAGTGATAGACCTGTTAGAATTCATTCCTTTATGATTACCAGGTAGGCAATTTCTTATAAAACTATAGAAACCTGGTCAAGTATCTCTATTTGTTTTCTACTAAGTTTGATTATGTTTCATTTCCCATCTAACTTTCTATTGGTAAGTTGGTGCTGAGATAAAAGGATTTTGTGCTATTAATGTACACTGTGGTGTAGTTTCAAGAATGCTTGAAATAATTGCTTCTAGATGGGTTCAAAATTGTAAACCAGAAGGCTCTAGGGAACTTTCACTTGATCTGGGATGTTTTCAAGCCTATTGTTTCTGCTACCATTTCCAGTAGAATTTTATCAATTGCCCCCCCCCTTCTTTTTTGCAGGTAATCTAAAGATTTTTATAGGAAACCAGGCACAGTGCAGTAAAGTTGAGCTGTACTGCTCTTGAACCAAATGCCTCTTAGTAGTGCCATGCCATTTATCATTCTCTTCTTCTTCTCAGTCTTCAAAGGCATTTAGGTTCCCATCTGCACATGTGCTAGGGCCTAGACAAACAATGTAACGGGAAAAAATCTTGCCCTCTGGGGACTTCTATATATTTTGACCAGGAGAATCTGATATTTTTAACAAATAACCCTCAAATCTCAGTGGGTTGATACAATAGAAGTTCATTTATCATTTATTTCACTGTCTAGCAAGGCCTGGCAAAGATTGTGGTCCATGCAACCATTTAAGGACCCAGGCTCCACTCTCTAATGCACCTCCCCCAACCCATAAGACCTCAGAGGCCTCCGGTGCAATCCCTAACTCCAGCCAGCAGATGAGAGGAAAGGCAGCATGCAGGACAAACACAGAAGGTTTTAGAGGCCAGGTCTGACATTTATGGTCTCCTATAACTACAATGGGCTGGAAACTGGTCTCCCTATATATCAGGGAAGAAAAATAAAAAATAAAACAGGGTTTTGTGGTCACATAGCTGTCTCTTTCATACTCCATACCATTAGACATGTATCCTTACCTTAAACCACATGGTACTCTAGAGCATAACTTAAAAAAAAATTTTTTTTAATGCTTAGTTGTGAGAGAGAGAAAGACAAAGCATGAGTGGGAGGGGAAGAGAGAGAGGGAGACACAGAATCCAAAGCAGGCTCCAGGCTCTGAGCTGTCAGCACAAAGCTCAACGTGGGGCTTGAACCCACGAATCGTGAGATCATGACCTGAGTTGAAATCGGACGCTTAACCAACTGAGCCACTCAGGTGCACCCCCCTTTTTTGAATAGAGATTATTCCATCTGAATGTTGATGCTGAGATAAAAGGATAATGCCCTTAATATATGTCAAGGTCCACTTTCAAGACTTCTCAACATAGTTGCTCCAGTGTTCTTACTGGTAGGCATATGGCATATCTGGGATTTTGTGAGGTACCAAGATTATTTATAGATTGGGCAACTGAGGTCAAACATCTATTCTGCTGCAGAAGATGATTAAGGTCCTGGGGGTAATGTACTTGGATACTGCGTCTAGGCATTTGGAGGGTTTCTTCTTCCTGTCTGAAAGCTCCATCCAAATGACTTCAAATTAAGTGATTATAAATTCTTTGATACAACTTTGTGGAACTTTATTCCCCTCATCTAGCTTTATTCTCCATCCCGGGTAGGCTGGGATTAGTGACTTGTTTTTAAGGAACAGAATATTTAAAGGAAAAAATACTTTTTTTAGTAGAGAAACCTGGCAGATACTACTTTACCCAAGTGATCAATGTGTTAACATTATTAGTAACATCATGCTGATATTATGTACCCCTGATATGATGTGATCAAAGGCCATTTCACCTCTGTAGTATTCCTACCCCAAACCCATTACCCTAGTCTAATCATGAGAAAACATCAGACAAATCCCAGCTAAGAGACATTCTACAAACTACCTGACCAATACTCCTCAAAAGTGTCCAAGCTGTCAAACAGGAGGAAAGACAGAAACTGTCACAGATTGAAGGCGATAAAAGAGACATGACAACTAAATGTAATGTGGGACCCTGGATTACATCCTAAAATAGAAAAATGATGTTACTCTGGAGAACTCTGGATAAAATCCACAGTTTAGTTAATACTATTTGCCAATGTTAATTTCTTCGTTTTGACAAATGTGCTGTGGCTATATAAAATGTTAACATTAGCATATGGAAATTATGTGCCATTTTCGGAATTTTTCTGTAAATCTCTGATTATTTCAATATTAATAGCTAAACACAAAACTAAAAATGAAATTTAAAAATTAGATGATTAACCTGAGAAGAGCAGCACAGTTAACAATGACAAAGATAGAATTTCAAGGGTAGAAAAAGATACTTTATTTTATTTTTATGTATGTGTGTATGCATTTTTAAAGTTGATTTATTTTGAGAGTGAGAGCATGTGGGGGAGGGGCAGAGAGAGAGGAAGAGAGGGAGAATCCCAAGCAGGCTCCACATCATCAGTGCAGGGTTGGACACAGGGCTTGAGCTCATGAACGGTGAGATCATTACCCAAGCCAAAATCAAGAGTTGGATGCTCAACTGACTGAGCCACCCAGGCACCCCAGAAAAGATATTTTAAATCATCTCAATTTATCAATTCATTTGGAAGAAGAAAATAAGGCTGAGAGAAGCAAGTCAGAGGAGATACCTAGTGCCTGCCTTAACATAAAAGGTTTATTACTCTTAACCTAATACTCTAACCTAATCTGTGGACTCTTGTCCCAGATTATTCCTGAGATTCTTGTTTGCGGGGAGAAGGGAGAATCATGGCATAGATGTAGGAATTACACAGTACAGAATTGATGCAGCACATACGAGGACTACTCATTTTATTTTTTCTGGTTAATTCCTAATCCATAGGATTTATAGTTCAACACCCGCCCCATGCACTTCTATGCAAACACGCATGCGTACGTGCGCTTACGTGCGTGTGCGCACACACACACACACACACACCCATCCCCCTTTCCCCACAGCACGTTACCTGCAGTCCTACAAGATACATTTTATTATTCCTCATTTGTAGAAGAATGGAATTAGCCTCAAATAAAGTAAGTTGACCTGCCAAGCTTTCACAACCAAATAATTACTAAACTCAGGATTGAAACCTTTGTCTAGAGCTGAAGCTCAGGCTCTTTCCATTATACCCTGATGCTTCCTTTCCTGAGAAGAGGCATAGAGAAGACCCTTGGAAAGATGAGAAAGGAATATCTAGGAGCAGTCAGCGGGATGAGTCATAAGGATTTATAGTAAACCCTTATTTCTCAGCATTCCAGAACTGAAATTTATGTCCCTAAATTTCCAAAAAGGTCTTAAGTGAGCTAGTGAATCTGGGGCAAAAGTGGGCAATTATTTACAGTTTCAGGGGTTCTCTGTCAGGTAAAGGATTCAAATAGTTTATTTTCTTCCTTTGAGTAACTTTCTGTATGATCAAAATATTTAGTTAAATGGTATGTTAATCTGGTGAGACAATGGTACTGTGTCTTGCTTCAGTCTGATTATTACATAGTAATAACATTGACTGTTGACTGGCTCTTTCCTCTGTGTCTTGTACTGTAATATATTACATTTATTATTTCTATTTCATACCCCAAAGTAGGAAAGGACATGTTATCTTTGTTTTACAAAAGAGGACCTTTTATGAGTGCCACTCCTCACCAACCCCCCCCATACCAAATATAAAACTAATACCATTTGTGTGAAGTAGTTAGTATAAAAACACATATAGATGAAACAAGGCTGACAAAGGCAGACATGTCTCTTCTAATAGATTTCTGTCACCAATCCATTTCATACATGTGTGCAGCCGTTTCCAGGTAACAAAACATCTCTTAAGTCAGAGACCTTTTCAACAACCTATTTAATCGCTGGAAACTTAGAAGGAATGTAAGGAAGGAAATGGACTACAATTTGGCTTGTGGGTAATCTTCACTTTTCCATTCATCACTCAGTCTCCTTGAGGTTGAGACTATGGTTTCCTGATTCTCCTAGGGTCTCTGTCAGACCACTCTGAATCAACTGGATGACCCCTGGGGATATAAAGATGCCTCATACAATGGCACTGAGGTAACACCATTTTCACTTCCCTGGAAGGCCTTAGTAGTACTTGACTGGGCTCAGGTCTTTGGCCTGTTAGCAATGATAATGGCCCTGAGACATTACCTTCACCTTTTCTTCACCAACCAGAACTCCCTCAGTTATCAGGGGAGCTGAATGGGGACCACAGCTGATCTCCAAGCTCTCCTTACAAGGCCTATGTTGTTAAAAAGGAGCTCTAGACCAGAAATCCTATTAATTCATGCATATATACAAATGCATCTCTCCTAGACAGTGTATTAGTTGATAGGGTTTCTGATATGATTATTTTTATTATTATTTTGTACATTACTTTTTATGCTTACATGGATATCATGGTTCTCTACCATAGGGAAGTCCTGGAGGAAACCTCTCCCTGTCAAATGCTAAAGAGAAATGAAACAATCTATTCTAATAAAATACAGGCATGTATTTTCTTTTGCTCCCCATTGAGTGTTCAGCCTGAGTTAATTTCTTGCTGACAACAGCTTATGTAGTGTTTTGAATATTTCATTGGCACCACTGTAAAAGGAAACAAACCAAATGAGAGAAATTAAACAAGGCATAACCAAATTGACTGTTTCAGGTGCATTAATGAAACTGTGTTATTTACATAAGTTGGAATCTAGCTCTGAAAACAAGTGAGACACATATATTCTATTTCTCTTTTTTAATGATTATTTATTTATTGAGAGAAGGAGAGAGAATCCCATGCAGGCTCAGTGTTGTCGGTGCAGAGCCCAACGTAGGAGTCAGTCTCATGAACTGTGAGATCATGATCTGAGTGGAATCCAAGATTCAGATGCTTAACCCACTGAGCCAACAGGCATCCCTATTCTATTTATTTAGAGTTATTTACAAAACAACAAGCTATGGTGAAGGAAAAGGTAATGGTTACCCCTATTTGGTGACCAATATTTTTCACCATTCTCTTCTGTGTGGCTCATGCTTACAGATATTAAAATATGGTATAATGAATTATAATCAACCAACACTTACCAGGCTAAGAGTTATGGAAATGATTCAGACACAGTTCCTGCTATCTTTAGGAGCCAGAAAGAGTTAGAGAAGATATACATCAATAAACGTTCATATAAACTATAGAGAAGGGAGTAATTAGCCAGAAAGACTGGAATTTGAAGACTGGGTAGGATTTCAACTAGAAAATGAGCAATTGCAGGACATTATATTTGTACAAAGCACAGCATTCATGGGGTCATAATGGTGGACTAACAGGTTATTTTCAGGAAACCTAAAGAGCTTCTCCTAAATGCTAGAGGGCCAGAAGCCAAGGTTGAGGGTATAGAGTGGTAAAAAAAATTGCCAAAGAGGTAAGTAGAGATTAGATTGTTGAGGCCAGTCAGAATTCATTAAATATTCAGCACTAAGTAAGGTACTATATGGGATACAAAAAACTTAGATCTTCTGCTACTCTTTAAGGATCTATGATCAAACTAAGAAGACAAATCAACATACATGAGGCAATTAAAACACAATTAAGAAGTCAGTGATGCATTATTGACTCTAAATGTGGGTGAAATTCAAAGATGGTACAGAAATCAATATATTCTCTAATAATCAAAGAATTCAAAAGAAAGTTAGATTTGTACTGGCCCTTGACAAATGGGATGGCTTACTGCAAGAGTTCTTAACCAACCAGTACTAACTATCCCCTAGCGGACACTTGGAAATGTGTAGGTTTGTTTTTCAATGTAGAAATGGGGAGGAAGGTGGGTCACTTTAGTCATTCATTGGGCCAGAGGGGCTAAATGCCTTACTGAATGAACAATTGTCCCTCTCAAAACTAATAGTGCCCCCGTTCAGATGCACTCTTCAGAGAGAGGGCAGAAAGTAGATTCCAGATGTTGAGAACAAACAAATATAAGAATTATAGGTAGATGTAACTCTTGGTCATTAACAAAATTTAATTAGATAATTCAGAAAAAGATTTTATTCTATTTTTTAAAGTTATTAACATTCTCTGTTCATTTCAAAAAATTCATGATTAAATAGACCTTTTGGCAGGAGTGCAATCTCAACTGCTATTATGGGTTAGACAAAACCTATAAATATGTAAATTGGTGATTTAACCAGCACCGTCTTTCCTCCTCCCCTAATGCTGCAAGGTTATTTGAGATGTATGGCCACTCAGCACTGTGGCTGTCTTATCCCGTCACCAAGCAGTATGTGCTCATTTTCCTGCATCCACCGTGGGTTGAGTCCAACTGTCCCAGTTTCAAATGCTTGTGTCACTTTTCTTCTTACATTATGGTTCTGTCCACCTTTGGCTTTTGTTTACTGTTCTCTTTCACTTTCTTCTCCCATAACTAACTGAAAAGTGTTTACATATCACTTTCAAACTCTCCCAAATTGGGTATCTTAGTGTGCCCCACAGCTCCTTTCCTGATGGACAAAGCCTTAGTCCACCATGTAGGTCACTGGCTGACTTGTAGGTTACTTTCTTTATAGCCTTGAGTGAGGTCATCCCCCCATCAGTTAGTTGTGGACAGAATGGTGTGGTCATAAACATGGTTCATGGGGACCTGTACAAAAAGAAGTGGGCCACAGCCTCAACAACGAATATAGTGGCTTTTCAACAATGACTCTGGCTAGGCAAAATGAAGGAGGTTTAATTGAAGTAGAACACTGCAGGATCCCACACTCCCTTCTGCAATCAAAAGGAAAAAAAAAATCAAAGCCAACTTTGATGAGCACAAAGTATAGATGGAATAAACTGCTCACAATTTAGAAGTCATCTGTTACATTTATGCATACAGATTGCGGTCACTTTCAAATTCAGGTGGCACTATTTTCAGATATAAAGGTCATGGGCTTACTGTCACTTCAAAGTCAACACCTACAAAATTTAACTCATTTCTATCAGCACTAAATCACCCTCCGAGCGTCTCTATTTTCAACCACAGTATTAGAAATTTTATAGGGAGTAGTGAACTAATTGTTAAGGGAAATAAATCATGGCTATGAATTACAAATATCCTAGGCTCCGCTTGTTAGAATGCTCCAGGGTCAAGATTGATGGAGAGAAATAACCATATAGCCATATAAAATATAATTTATAACCTGATGGCTTGGTAGCCAAATTGGGCCAAGAAATATTTTTCATTTTGATGAGTACTATATATCATAAGCATTTGAATTAGAATATAAATACAAGTAAAGGCATGTGAAGTAGAGATGTCAATAGTCTCCACCAATCCAGAAGGGGCTAGCTAAAGAAGAAGCCATATGTAAGTACCAGCACACAGGAGATGAAGTGCGGGTGTAACACCAAAGTAGGGCAGGGTGATGAGGTCAGGCGGGAAACATTTTGTTTGGCCTCTAGTCCTTCACTTCTTATAAAGTGGTCATGCTCTCCAGCTACTGTATGACACCTACAGTCACATGGCTGTCTCTTTCACCTGAAGGTGGGATGGTCCAGGGGGAAAAATAAATGTACATTTAGAAGTCTAATTAAAACACACACTGTCAGCAACACTGTACTGAAGGCCCATTAAACATCTTATGAATGCTCAAGAGTGCCCCTGCCCATGTTTGGAGTGACACATTTTGGCTCAATTGGTGACAATTAGATCAGATCCAGGACACTGGAGAATATGCACTGCATCCCATATGGCCTAGTGTGTAGGTAGATTATTCCCTGGTGCTTGAAACTCAATGAAAAAGCTCTGGGTAGGATTAGATGAAAATGCTGGAGAATGCAAATTAGCACACTATAGATGGATCTGTATCATGTATGGCCACATTATGGATTGGATTCAACTGTCAGATGGTCATGTATTATTCATGATCAAATTCAGGGTAAAGATACCAGATGGCAAAGGCATATTCATGGTCAGATCATAGTTGTTAGATTAATTATAAATCTACATAAGAAGTGGATAATAATCATTCAGACTGCTCTCAAAAGGATACTCTGTAGATCATCTAATCAAAAGTATTTTTAAAATAAGGTGCATAGGTTATTAGATGACATTAAACATTTTATGTTGCCATAAGTTATTTTCCAAAAAAACTCCTTACTAACATAAAAAATTTTTCAGATTTCACTAACCTGTGGCTTTGGTCTTAATGTTTGATAGAGCTGGTGGTAACAATGCTGTTTCTTTAAAGGAGTTTACATGATTTACACTAAGTAGAATGTTAAGGGACCAGTGAAACTCTTAGGCAATAACAATGCTACTGGTTACAATTCATCATGTACAAGTTATCAGGTGTCACTAAACCTAAATGTCATCAGCATCCCTGTGGACGGACATCTTAAAAAAAATTTTTTTTAATATTCACTTACTTTTGAGAGAGACAGACAGAGTGCAAGCAGGCGAGGGGCAGAGAGAGGAGGAGACAGAATCGGAAGCAGGCTCCAGGCTCTGAGCTGTCAGCACAGAGCCCAACGCAGGGCTTGAACTCACAAACCAAAAGATCATGACCTAAGTTGAAGTCGGACACTTAACCAACTGAGCCACCAAAGCTCCCCAAAAGATGGACATCTTCTGATTGTCCCTCCCCCCATCCTCTTTCTATCTTTTCCCGCCCTGAACTGTGCTCAGTGAGCATACTCCAGAAGGGTTGTTTCAGCGAAGTCTTTTGATTCCAGCTGGTTCACCACCGAGGAGCATTAATGGAAGATGGGACTTGGAAAGAGTAAATATTCTCTTGGGACCCTCCCTGTAGGATCTCATCAGGCTGGCTTGTCTCCACTACAAAGGCCACAGCTCCTGTTAGGTGGTCCTCCCCAGCACATCATTTTCTATCTGAGAAGTTTTCTTTCTGAAAACTTCCCTGATGTTTGTGGTTCTCTGCTGTTACTAGCCTTGGGCTTGTTATCTTTGTGGTTGCCTTATACCCTGACCACACTTTTGTAAAAGTCTTCTTATTAAATTCTACTTAAATACTTACTTTGAGTGTGCCATCTGGTTTCTCCTAGGATCCAGACTGAAATATACCCTAAGCACAGAATCATAAGGTCAAAGAATAGTCAGTCTAAATGGAATGTAGATTGACATGATTAGTCAATCTTTCTCATTTTACTGATGAGGACATTAAGGTGCAGAGATTTCAAGGGATTTAACCAAAGTCACCAGCTACTACATGAAAAACTGGAGACTAGAACCCAACTACTCTGAATCTCTTCAGTTCATTTTCCACAATAAATTCCTCTGCAGATGGTTGTGTGCACCCCAGGAGTCCCCTGAAGGTGTCTGTCAAGGAAATTTACCTCCAGTGGGTTGATCAGTAGAGAGGTTTTTCTACATACAACAGCTATGGTCAGGGTGTTATCAACAGTTCAGGAAGAGACTCATCATGAAGGCTGGTCGTACTGAAAATCCAGAGATCCATATAGTAACTTCAAGAGTAGTTTCCAAATATTCTAGCTAAACTCGGCTTCCAGAATGTTACCATACTCAGGAGGGAGAGGATAAAGGGGAAAATATATGAAGTGGGACCTTTATCTCTCATTGCTCAGGTGTTATCCTTAGACAGGTGGAAGGGATGGGCAGGGGGATACCTGCAATTAGGCAAGACAGGTGTCACTAAACTGGCATTAGAGAAGAGAGACAGAGGTGAGACAATGATCATAAATTGAGTATCTTTGTGCCAGGAACTGCACTGTTTTACATTCATTATTTTATATAATCCCAACCATAACCTTCATTCCACAGACGAGAACAGAAAAATTCAAGCAGAAAGAAGTTAGACCTGTACAGAGTGGGAAATAAGCCCCAGAGGGGACCTACAGTTAGATACAAATTGGGAGCAGTGACAGCAGCAACTAAGATGATAAAATGTTTGTTACTGTCTGTCACTGGTTAGGATGCTGGAGATGGAGGAGAAACAAAGATCAAGAAAGGAGCACCATCAACTAGAAAGATCTAGTTGCTGCCATCGTGTCCTATGGGCTGTGGGGCTGTGGGTATGGGAAAGTACACAGATGACTAGAATATAGTTTGAAAACTTTTATGATCTGGAAGGACAGGTATCTTGGGGGTACAGAGGAGGGACAAGTGACACAGGCAAGGGAGGGCACGTGGCAGTGAAAATTCTACAGAGGAAGTGACAGCTGAATGAACAACTGAAGGATGAAGAGGAGTTGACAGATGACGAGGAAGGGAAGTATGTTTCAGGTAGAGGAAACAGCATGTGTAAAGGCTTGCTGTTAAGAGAACTCCTGGCAAATAAGTTCATTGGAGCTGATCATGTAGGATGGTGGGAAGTGAAGGGGGCAAGGCTGCAAAACTATGTCAAGGACATCATATAGGCTAAGCCTGTAGGTCATGTTAAGGAGTTTGGATCATTCTTTTCCCTCTGAGCATTGGAAAGATACTGAGGGTTTTACATAAGGAGATGATATGACCAGATTTTCTGCGGTCACTGATCCTCAGACAGAGAATGTTCTCTGCTCTGGTTTTGTTGGGGAATGACAAGGCACAATTCTAGTTTTTAAATTTTTTAATGTTTATTTTTGAGACAGAGAGACAGAGCTTGAGTGGGGGAGGGGCAGAGAGAGGGGGAATCACAGAATCTGAAGCAGGCTCCCAGCTCCAAACTGACAGCACAGAGCCTGACGTGGGGCTTGAACCCATGGATCGCGAGATCATGACCTGAGCCGAAGTAGGCTGCCCAACCTACTGAGCCACCCAGGTGCCCCGGCAGCACTCTATTTAGGCTAGGGCTCTAAGGCAGCCAGCATGTGTTTGAGCTCACAGGGCCCATTGGTGTTAATTATCCTTGACTGAAAGTCAGGACCCTCCAGGGATCCCCAGTAGTTCTGTGTCACTGACAGTGCTTTGCTGTGTTTGCCAGTCTACATGGCACTCTACCCAGCTGCAAGGAATGGGAATTTACTTTTCCATCTTGCTTCCTTGAGCATTTTGTCCAGTTTTAAAGAAGAACCTAGGGGGCACCTGGGTGGCTGAGTTGGCTAAGCGACCAACTTCAGCTCAGGTCATGACCTTGTGGTTCTCAAGTTCGAACCCCTTGTTGGGCTCTGTGCTGACAGTTCAGAGCCTGGAGCTCGTTTCAGACTCTGTGTCTCCCTCTCTTTCTCTGCCCCTCCCTCACTCATGCTCTGTCTCCCTCTCCCCTTCAAAAATAAGTAAACATTAAAAATAAATAAGTAGGGGCGCCTGGGTGGCTTAGTCAGTTAAGCATCCGACTTTCACTTAGGTCATGATCTTGCAGTTCGTGGGTTTGAGCCCCGCATCGGGCTCTGTGCTGACTGCCAGCTCAGAGCCTGGAGCCTGTTTCAGAGTCTGTGACTCCCTCTCTCTCTGACCCTCCCCTGCTCATGCTGTCTCTCTCTCCTAGAAATAAATAAAACATTAAAAAATTAAAAATAAATAAGTAAAGTAGAACCTAAGAACAACCTAATTGTTCAACAGATGTGGTGAATTGTTTTCATGGTATCATATTATAAGTACAGGTCTTCCATGACTTATGATGGGGTTATAACCCATAAACCCATAATTGTAAATCAAAAATACCATAAGTTTGAAAATACATTTAATACACACAACCTACTGAACATGGTAGTTTAGCCTACCTTACATGTGCTCAGACACTTACATTAGCCTACAGTTGGCATGAAGCCTATTTTATAATAAAGTGTTAAATATCTCATGTAACTTACTGACTGATGTACTGAAAGTGAAAAACAGAATCTGTATGGGTACAGAATGGTTGTCAGTGTATTGGTTTTTCCACTGTGATCATGGAGCGGACTGGGAGCTGTAGCTCCAGGCAGCTGCCCAGCAACACAAGAGAGTATCATAATAGTGCCTATTGCCAGTCTAGAAAAAGATCAAAATTCAAAATTTCAAGTATGATTTCTACTCATGTGTATCACTTTTGCACCATGGTAAAGCTGAAAAATCGTAAGTCGAATCATCGGAAGTTGGGGACCACCTGCAGTTGCAATGTCTTTTTAATTAACATTTGTGTTTTGTTAGCTTTTCCTTTTCCATTCATTACGGTCTAGCACTGAGCTGTAAGAATGGTTCAGGATATTTATCTGCATTGGATGGACTTGGAAAACTTGACCTGAATTTAGATCTGGTGATGTGATACAATCAGAACTTGCTGAACTTTGGGAGCCACAGAATTTATAGGAAAAGTATTTCTGGGAAGGAAAAAGGCAGAAAGGATATTCCTTTGTAAAATGTGAATGGATACAAGATTGAGTCTTTGGCTGTATCTGTATGTGTATTAAACTGTCCAGAGAAGTTACTTGAAGGATGCTTACTGAATAAAAGAGAGAAGTGCTTGGCTATCCTTTATAACTAAAGCAAAAGGTTCCTGAAATAATATCTACCCCTCCATGTGCATTTCCCCCATTCCTCTCCTCTTCTTTTCTTTTCTATTTCATTCAATTTAAAAGGAAAATGCTAGTTACAAACCAGTAAATTTTAGAACTCACTAATGATTGGATTATAGCCTGCAGTTTGAGAAATGCTGTTATGGAGGATTTAACCAAAATGTATTTTTCCTATAATTCCTTTATGGCAAAGAAACTAATTCTGCTTGAACTATGGAGTTAATAAGTCCTACCTAACAGCTTGGGGTATCTGAGGATTGGTGAAGATTTCCACAGAGACTCTTGCCTCATTGGAAGGGTAGCAATACCATTTCTTAAAGGAAGGCATACCTTTATGTGGCTATGAGATGGTAAACTCTTGAACCCCACTATATTTGGGAGGATGGCTAGTAGTATTTGATAGCAAGGTAATTGTTCCTTCCCATGAGAAATCTATTTTCCATTCAAACTCTAATCAGAGAGGTATTCCTCTGCCTGAAACAAATAATATAGTGGACATACTGCTGGTCACTAACTCAGAGACAGCTGATTAGAATTCAGAATGCTGAAATCAGAGAGAGAGAAAAAAGGTGGATTAGGCACATAGGAAAAGGTCCCATTCCTATGTTCTAGAGGAACTGGAAGACTGAATTTTTTAGATCTTGTTGAAGGAAGTAGTTCTACGTAGCATTGTTAATTCCTAGTTCTGAAAATAAGTAAATGAGTAGAGACTTGAGAATTTTTCATGTGCCATGATGGAAGTATGAAAACTTTTCAATCCCAGTTAGTTCAGAATAAAATCATGGAGGGGTGCCTAGGTGGCACAGTTGGTTAAGCTTCTGACTTCAGCTCAGGTCATGATCTCACAGTTCGTGGGTTCGAGCCCTGTGTCGGGTTCTGTGCTGACAGCTAGCTCAGAGCCTGAAGCCTGTTTCAAATTCTGTGTCTCCTTTTCTCTCTGACTCTCCCCTGCTCATGCTGTCTCTCTCTCAGAAATAAAAACATTAAAAAAGTTTTAAATGAATGAATGAATGTATAAATAAATAAATAAATCAAAAGAATAAAATCATGGAAATAATGAGTTCCAGGGAAGAGGATCCGAACAGTAAACATAAGATAAACCAGATGGACAAACCAGAACAAAGACATCTTCACTTAGTCTTCTGGGTTAAAAGGTTTCCCCCAATTCCATAATGAGCATGAAAAGAATTAGAAATTGCTATCAGAATCTCAATGTGAGTGTTTATTATTTGCAAACATACTTTATTTTGCAAAATTATTTATTTGAATTCAAGTTAGTTAACATACAGCATACTATTGGTTTTGGGAGTAGAACCCAGTGATTCATCACTTCCATATAACACCCAGTGCTCAATCTAACAATAGTGCCCTTCTTAATGCCCATCACCCATTTACCCCATATCTACACCCACCTCCCCTCTAGCAACCTTCAGTTTGTTCTCTATATTTGAGAATCTCTTATGATTTGTCTCTTCTTTGTTTTTATAATTTTCATTTTCCTTCTCTTCCACTTTGTTCATCTGTTGTGTTTCTTAAATTTCACATATGACTGAAATTATATGATCTTTGCCTTTCTCTGACTTATTTTGCTTAGCATAATACACTCTAGTTTTATCCACACTGTTGCAAATGGCAAGATTTCATTCTTCTTGATCACTGAGTACTAATATTCCATTATGTATGTGAGTGTGTGTGTGCGTGTGTGTGTGTATACCACATTTTCTTTATTCATCAGTCAATGGACATTTGGGCTCTTTCCATAATTGGGCTATTGTTGATAGTGCTGCTATAAACATTGGGGTGCATGTGCTCCTTTGAACCAGTGCTTGTGTATCCTTTGGGTAAATATTTAGTAGCCAATTACTGGGTAATAGGGGAGTTCTATTTTTAATTTTTGGAGGAACACCTATACTGTTTTCCAGAGTAGCTGCACCAGTTTGTATTCCCACCAACAAGGCAAAAGTTTCTCCTTTTGTTTCTCTGCATTCTTGTAAACATCTGTTGTTTCCTGAGTTGTTAATGTTAACCATTCTGACCGGTGTGAGGTGGTATCTCATTGTGGTTTTGATTTGTATCTCTCTGATGATGAGTTATGGTGAGCACCTTTTCATGTGTCTGTTAGCCATCTGAATGCCTTCTTTGGAAAAGTTTCTATTCATGTTTTCTGCCCATTTCTTCACTGGAATGTATTTTGGGTGTTGAGTTTGGTATTTCTTTATAGATTTTGGATGCTAACCCTTCCACCTATATGTCAATTGCAAATATCTTCTCTCATTGTGTTGGTTGCCTTTTAGTTTTGTTGATTGTTTCCTCTGCCAGGCAGAAGCTTTTTATCTTGATGAGGTCCCAGTAGTTTATTTTTGCTCTTATTTCCCTTGCCTCTGGAGACATGTCTAGTAAGAAGTTGTTGTTACCGAGGTCAAAGGGGTTGATACCTGTTTTATCCTCTAGGATTTTGATGGTTTCTTTTCTCACATTTGGGTCTTTCATCCATGTTGTTCAACATAATACTGGAAGTCCTAGCCACAGCAGTCAGACAACAAAAAGAAGTGAGAGGCATACAAATTGGCAAAAAAGCCAAACTTTCACTTTTCACGGATGACATGATACTCTTCATGGAAAATCCAAAGACTCCACCAAAAAGCTGCTAGAATTAAATCATAAATTCAGCAAATTTGCAGGATATAAAATCAATGTACAGAAATCGGTTGCATTTCTATACACTGATAATGAAGCAGCAAAAGAGAAATCAAGGAATCAGTTCCATTTACAATTGCAATAAAAACCATAAGATACCTAGGAATAAACCTAACCAAAGAGGTAAAATACCTGTACACTGAAAACTATAGAAAGCTTGTGAGAGAAACTGAAGGAGATACAAAGAAACGGAAAAACATTCCATGCTCATGGATTGGAAAAGCAAATATTGTATGAAAATGTTGACTCTACCCAAAGCAATTTACACATTCAATGCAATATCTATGAAAATAACACCAGCATTCTTCACAGAGCTAGAACAAACCATCCTAAAATTTGTATGGAGCCAGAAAGACCCTGAATGGCAAAGTAATATTGAAAAAAAAAAAAAAAAAAAACCTAAAGCTGGAGGCATTACAATTCAGGACTTCAAGCTGTATTACAAAGCTGTAATCATAAAGACAGTGTGATACTGGCCCAAAAACAGACACATAGATCAATGGAACAGAATAGAGAGCCCAGAAATGGACCCACAAATGTTTGGCCAACTAATCTTAGACAAAGCAGGAAAGAGTATCCAATGGAGAAAAGGAACTCTCTTCAGATAATGGTGCTGGGAAAACTGGACAGAAACATGCAGAAGAATGAAACAAACATACTTTAAATAAACAAACAGTCAACATTACATGGCTCTCCTGCACCATGAACTCAGTCATTCTCACAAACCATTCACGTGGCCCTTATAAGTTGTAAGTCTATGACTCTAATCAAACCTGACAAACCTAACCTCCATTGGTTCTGCATCCTGTTCTACATGAGCGTAGGTTTGGTTTTGCATCAAGCAAGTATAACTTTAAAATAACGTTTTCCTTCCTGTTATGATATGGATGTTTAGGTCCTCCCCCTAATACATATGTTGAAATTCTAACTTCCACAGGTGATGGTATTAGTAGGTTGGGCCTTTAGGAGGTGCTTACATATGACAGTGGAACCCTCATGAAGGACTGGTACCTTATTTGAGAAACCCCAGGAAGATATATTCCTAGCCTGTTCTGCCAGGTGAGGATACAGCGAGAAACTGTTACCGGGAAGAGGGCCTTCACCTGACCATGCTGGCTGACAATGATCAGAAATACATTTCTGTTGTTTATATGCTCCCCATTCTGTAGTGTTTTGTTGTAGTAGCCCAAACAAACTAACATACTTTACTTAGAATGTGAGTTATTAGAGATTTTCAGCAACACTTCTCATGAGGGGAACTCATAAATTCATGCTCTCCATGCTTGTTCTCTGCACCACTGTGGAATGGACTGTGTTTGTTTGCTAAGTCCCCTTGCTCTCTTTCTATAGGGAGCTCTCCCCTTTCAATCTTACCTTCTTTGGGAACCCAGTTCCTGAGAAGGCACGTTCCCTCTTTGCTGGTTTTGGCTTCTCTTTTCCTCCAGTAGCATACCTATATGCATCTCAGAACTAGAGTTAATCCCTGAAGGATTTTAGCTAAAATCCTAATGAATTAAGGAGAATATGTCTTCTGGAGAACATTTTCACCTTAGTTGAGCTCTTCTATATCTTAATCCAGGGTTTAGTCATAATTAGATCAATACTTTCATTCTTTAGATGAAGAATGTAAGGCTCAAAAAAGTTGTCTTAATTCCTCTTCAAAAGGAATATTTTACTAGCCAGATTTTTAAGCATCTTGATCTATCACTGAGATACTATGTTTCTCTAGAAGGAAAAAGAGTAAGTTCTTTTCTGAGCCTTATGGTTTTTTATAGAGATTGTTGGTGAATTTATCTTGGTGTGTATTAGAGCACCAAAGTTGGTTTGTTACATATTGTGAGAGTAAAAAGGAAACAAGACTGGAACTTTAGTTGAATATATTAAGTTTTGCTGCTGTTCCATGTACATTGGTCTTGTAGAGATTCTGAGATACTCAGATCAAATACAAAGAGAAAACAGGAGGAGAAATCCACTCACATCTTTTGAAGGCTCACCTGTGTTAAAGGTTTATGCTCACAACCTCCTTAATTCTCACAGCCAACATTTCAGTCAAATATTCTTATCTATATCTTATAGAAGAGGAAACTGAGGCTCATATACTATTTTGTTCATGGTCACCTAGATCATAGATGCAGAATTTGAGCTTAGTTTCCTTTTGTTTAGAAAGTTCACACTCTTTCCATGAGTCCATGAAAACTACTTTCACATAGCTTAGAGTTTAGATGGGGAGTATTTCAGATGTCAAAAACAGATAGTATATTATGAAGTCCAAACAATGAGTGGTCAATTGCATTGAGATAAATTGGATAATTAAGCCAGGGCTGATTTCACAAATAAAACTCTTCTAAGTTCCCACTCAGAGATGTAGAGCTAGAAAGAGCATCTCTCGTGCCTTTATAATGAAAATTAAAAAATCGCCAAATTGCAAGTTCATGACTTTTTTTGAACTGTCAGAGAACTTTTCAGAGGGTAATCACTTGGCTCAAAATCTAAGATGAGAGAGGCATCTGCAATAAAAGACCACATACGAACACAGATATACCTGGTGGAGGCACAAGTAGACACTGGTAAGAAGAGTCCCAATGGGAGATGAGAGGGTTGATGCTAAGTATGCATAGGCAAGAGAAATAAAGCACCTAGAGGCCACAGAAATTGGTGAATCTTCGATCTCTTCAGACTTTTCTCCATAAACCCTACTGAGATCTTGGATAAAAGTTTGGAGAGAGTCCCAAGAAAGTGTCCTAATATTGGGAGGGAAAGAGCAGCTGCTGAAGGCTGGTCACAGAATTCGACCTGGACTCCTCCTACTAATTTTCTCCATTGAATGAAAGTGTTAATCCGTAGGGGAAAGGGCAGCAAATGTAGTCGTTTATGGTACTAGTGAAAAGCCACTGTAACTGGAGAAAGAGAGCAAGGGGAAAATGCTATTTCTTTGGGGGGAAAGTCAGGAATAAGGAACACATTGGGCCCATAATCATAGCCAGGTGAGGAGCAGAAGCACTGAGATGGCCATATCTGTGGTGGGCTTATACTGCTGAGAGTGCCCAGAAACAATGACACTCTAGTAGCAATGAGCACACCTAATGCCAATGCTCAGATACTAGTTTTTAAACACAGGAAATCAGGGTTACTCAGAGCAGTAGTCTATTCCAAGGCTGAGGCAGAGAAAATACAGGATGACTCTGGAGCTTTTGAAAGTATCAGAAAGCACAGTAGTGAAAAAAAAAGGCTAGTTTCATGTTATGATTTAAGCAACACAATAAATAATGATGGTACTGGTCTTTAAAACCCAAAGAATAAAGTAAATATCAATGAGGCTATCCTGAGGTAAATAAATAAGTGAGCAAATGTAGAAATGGAGCAGAGATAAACTGTCTTTACAGAAGAACACCAAATAATAAATGTTGAAGAAATGAGGGAAGTAGAAAAATTACCATTAGAACATAGTAAAAATTGCTACTATCATGACTCACAGAGAAGTGCTGAAAATCTTTGGATGAAAGTTTGAGAAGAGTAAGAATATTTGTCTCAAAGTGTCTTTCTTCAAATATTTATTATTTACAAAGGGAAATAGGGTAACTTTACTTTGGAGAAATCTGGAAAAACTACCTTAATCAAGTGATCTCCAGTAATATGTCTCAACATCATGAAATCCCTTTTAAGTTTCACTGCAGAGAGCACACCTCCTTTGCAGGATCCTTTCAAATGGAGCATAACCTCAGTCTAAGCATAACACATTCTTAACACCTCTAACTACATAAAATGTATATCTAAGCATAAGCTATTTGAAGATTAGGGTGTCAAATGTGTTTCTTTTTCTTCATTTTTAGTCCGTCAAAAAGGAGATAAAGAGGAATACAATCAAAGCCTTGAAAAGAGAGAATAAAATGCCAGCTGTGTTAATTAACATAATACTTGTATGTGACTATTGTATGTGAATATTGTATGTGACTCTGAGCTTCCTTTCTCCCAAGGTAAAAAGAGAATCACAAAGAATAAACACCAAATTTCGTTATAAAGATTTCTATACCAACATATATTTTTGTACAATTCTAAACACAATGTTTTGAAAGAGGGAAAAGGCACCTGTAATTATAGTTTACCTTTGAATGTTCATTCTTATCCTGTTTGAAAATGTGTTTTGTATACTTGAAATTACAATGTATATGTCATTTTGTATTGTTTTATTGAATTATGTCACTTACTTTCCATCTTTCTACATAGTATTCAAAGTTATCACTTTAATGTTTACACATAAGTATTAATACTCTGTTATATGATAATGCTGTAGTTTACCTCTGCATTTTCCTATTGTTGGGCATTTGGGTAATAAATGTTTCTTGGCACTAAATTCTGGAAGAGGTGTTTTTTGTGCAATTCCCAAAATGGGACATGGAGCCATGAAACAGACAGTGTCATTGACAGAACTTTCACAAAATGCAGAAAAGAATTTCATGTGGATATTTCTGATGACCTTTTGCCATTAGAAGTGAAGGAATGGTCTAAAAATGTACACCAGTGAAGTAGATTTACCAACAGCTCAGCTGAACTGATTTGTTGGTGTCATATATCTTTGTATCTTTTTGTGTTTAAGATTGAACCTTTCACATAACTGAGACTTAGTAAATGCATGTCAATGTAGACATACATTCATTTTCCTCATTATTCCATCTTTGTACCTGCCTTCTTCACTTTGGAGGAAAATCCATGTCACAACCAGATTATTTCTAAGCTTTAGTGTCAGAATCATGTGGTAAGGAACTAAGTGTAGTTGACTCTTGAACAATTCAGGGGTTAGGGATGCCAATGCCCTCCTGTACCCCATGCAGTTGAAAATCCACATATAAGTTTTGATTCCTCAAAACTTTAACAACTAATAGCCTAGTGTTGACCAGAAGCCTTACCAATAACATAAACAGTTGATTAATACATACTTTGTATGTTATATGTATTATATATGGTATCCTTACAGTAAACTAGAGACAAGAAAATGTTATTAAGAAAATCACAAACAAGAGAAAATACCGTTATAGTTACTGTATTTATCAAAACACAATCCACGTAGAATGGTTTAAGTGGCCCTGTGCAGTTCAAACCCATGCTGTTTAACGGTCAACTATACCTACATGCAACAAAGGAAATACAAAAATGTCCTTGGTGTTAGGAAAAATATAGGAAAATAAAAGCAACTCTCAAAGCTACAAACCATGAAGAATAAAACTACATTTAGTAGCAGAGCAAGTAATATTCAAGAGCTCATGCTTTCTCATTCCTCACCTCAAAACTAAATGAAAACTCAGCAAGCTTTTCAATGTTTTCAAGTTGATTATGTAGATAATTAGAAATTATTTTACTGTTGGGCTATGAGAAATTCAGGTCTAACAACAAGAACAAAATCTTCACAAAGAAATCAACCTTTCCCAAGGGCCAGGTGTCTGCCCACTTACGCAAAACTACATTTCTGAATATACTATCTTAATCTCTGAGTTCATGAAGAAGTTCTTAATTTTCACTGATATGTATTCCTTTTAAATATCTTAGTCTTTTCAATTTTATTCTTCATTATTAGAGTGATGATTAAAAAATCATTTTTAGTAGTCTTCCTTTTTTGTATATATTTTCATTTTTAGGGTTTCTAGCCATGAAAATATATTTACCTTCTTTGAAAGTTTTACTTTTCTGAGTCCTAGAACTCATCTGTGACTCAACTCAAAATTTATATTTCTTTACTATGATAAGTTTCAAGATTATATGATAATGTCATGGGTATTTGTAGTATCAGTATTATATACATCTGGTATAAACTGTGAAGTTTTCCACTTGGCCTTTTTGTGAGTTGTTCTATCTAAATTGATGTTTTTCATCAACTCTGAAAAATTATCAACTATTATCTCTTCAATATTACTTCTTTATTATTATTTATATTCTCTCCTCCTGGAACTCTGACTAAATAAATAGAGGACAATTTCATCTGCTCTTTATGTGTTTTATCCTCTTTCCCATTCCCATCTTTTTGTGAATAACTTCTTTTCTTTACGTTTATTTATTAATTTGGAGAGAGAGTGAGCAGGGAAGGGGCAGAGAGAGAGGGAGAGAGAGAATTGGAAGCAGGCTCTATGTTGTCAGAGCAGAGGCCAACATGGGGCTCGAACCCATGAACCATGAGATCATGACCTGAGCTAAAACCAAGAGTTCAAGGCTTAATCCACAGGTACCCCTGTGGATAATTTCTTAATATGTATCTTTTAGCCAACCAATTCTTTTCTCAGCTGTGGCTAATGTGCTAATCCATCCACATAATTTTAATTATTATATTTTATTTTTCATTTATATGTCATTTATATTTTGTTTCATCTTGTTCTGTCATTTGCCTAAACTGACTAATTTATCCAAAATGTCTGTGTGTGTGGATTAATATTTGTTACTATTCATTGACTGCTGCTAAGACCTGGCTTCCTATGTGTATAAAATTTTAAAAAATATTTTAAGGAAATGACAACAAATAAGTTTTTAGTATTGTCCCCTGCAATATTCGGGATATATTTCTACAAATAGGCATTTGCTGCTTCTCTGAAATTCAAATTAAACTGGGTATCTTGGAATTTTGCTAAATCTGGCAATCTTGGGAAATGCTGAGGCACTGTGTGGAGTAATGTGACATTCTTTACTCATTAGCGATAAAATTAAAGACACACTTTGCCAGTCTGCGGTAATCATGTATGGTAGCATCCAGACATCTTGTCAATAGATATGTCCAAATTCTTTGTGAATTCCCTGATTCATGAGCATGGAAGTGTTTGCCCAGGGTCTGGCTTTCTCCCAGATCATATACATATCACAAATCACGTGTAACCTGGATGTATTCTCACACTTCTAAAAAGCTCACTTAGCAGCTAAATGACTTGCTCCCAACAGTTTTGCGATGGAAGATTCAAATTAATACCCTAGGAACATGACAAATTATTACTTGTCATAGACCTTTCCAGCGGGTTGCAAACTGTCATAATCATAAATGTGAAAAGGGTGTGATCATCATGGCAATGACTTTCATACTGTGTTTTGTTGAGTTCTAAGGTTCCTCTGAGGTATTCCTAAGGCCACCTTCAGGGTTAAGTTCTCAGTTCCAGAATGAATCCAGGTCTCTTGTTTTTTATCTGTTACATATACTCAGAACAAAAGATGTCACTTGAATAAAGTTTTCTGCTGTTGAAAACTAGTTTGCAAACCAATCTGGAAACGTATACATTTTGGTATAAGAAAAACTTGGGTCTGACCCTCATTTGGGCACTTATCTTTTATGTAAATTTAGGCTGTTTACTTGACCTCTCTAAACCTTTTCCCCATGTGAAAAAAAAGGGATAATATTAGAACGTTGCTCATAGCTTTTTTTCTTCTTTTTCTCTTTTTATTTTGATATTTTGTAAGAATACTTAACATGAGATCTATCCTCTTAACAAATTTTTAAGTGTACAATCCAGCATTGGTAACTATAGGTATGACACAGACCTCTAGAACTTACTCATCTTGCATACTTGAAATGTTACACACGTTGACGAGCAACTCATTCCTCTCTTCCTCCAGCCTCTGGCAACTACTATTCTACTCTCTGTTTGTATGAGTTTGGCTACTTTAGATACCTCATATGAGTGCTATGTTTGTCTTTTGTGGCTTATTTCGCTTAACATAATGTCTTCCAGATTCATCTGTGTTGTTGCAAGTGACTGGATTTCCTTCTTTTTAAAGGTGAAAAAATATCCTGTTATATATATCCATATGTGGATACACATATAGATAAATAAAATGTGATATATATCCATTGGACATTTAAGTCATTTCCATGTCTTGGCTATTGTGAAGAGTATTGTAACAAATATGGGAGTGCAGATATCTCTTTGAGATCCTGCTTACGATTTCCTTAGATAGATACCAAGAAATGAGATTGCTGGATTATATGGTAAGAAAAAATGAGATAATTAATGTAAAATGTTTAGTATAGCAGCTGGTACATAGTACATAAACAATTAGCTGCTATTATTGTCATTTTTATGTTAAAAGTAATCTTTGATTCAGTTAAGATTTATCGCTTCTGTTCTGATCCAGAAATGAATATAGTTTTTTTCATGCAATTTTCACCCTAAAATGTGGAGGTAATTGTATTCTTGTCCCATGGGGGAGGAAATAGACTTGGGGAGCTCGGTAAGCAGCACTGCTCATTCAGCTGCAAGTGGCTGACTGGAGTTTTGAACTTGAGTATCCTGATTCCAAGTATGATATTCTTTCTATTAAACCCAAACTATCTCCTCTGGAGTCAACAGGAGCATGTTGGTCATGATTTATTATAATGTCACTTAAAATTTAGATTTGTGAATTTTGGAGTTTTGCAGAAAAGTTGAATTATTAAATAATTACCCATGTTTTCTTTCCAAGAATCAATATTAGTATGATTAATACAAGTGATCAGAGGAATTTTTGAGGGCCTTTGTTTCAGGTGCTTTCTGATTACTTACTTCCTGGACTCCAGAGGACTGTGGTTTGCTGCGTTAAATGATGTAGCCCGCAGCAGTGGAGGAAAGTCTCTGTCACCTCACCTTTTGAGGAATCTTGCATTACTTTCCTATAATTATTTCTGTAGGTTAATGACATCAAAGAGCATTCTGCAGCAGATAAAGTGAACTGCTTCTGATAAATATACCATTATAGCAAATTGTACCAAGTAGGGTCACTTTTCTATGCTGCCAAAATACGCAAAAGCTTTATTTTTTTCAAGTGTTCAAAAATTTTGTAATGAGCATACCAGGTTATCCCTGTCATTGGGGATGGTGACACAAAATTATTTCACTAGAGATGTTTCATCTGCTTGTTGAACTGGTATCAATCTGAAATATTCTTCCTTTGCCTGAATTTTCATTTTTATATTTCCCAATAAAATATCAATGGAACATTTGTCTCTTCTCTTTTCCTCTTATATTGTTGCTCTTAATGAAACATCATTTTGTGTCTGGCACTTTGCAATATTATTTCATTTAATCTTTATTACCACCCAGCAAGGTAGGTCTTATTCCATCTTAAAGGTGAGGACACTGAAGACAAGGGAGTTTAAACTGCCCACCTAAAGTTTCACTATCTGCAAATAAAGAAGCTAGAATTGGTTGATGGGTTTTTTAATGCTGAAAGTGAAGGTCCTTCTGGATATAAGTTCAAATCTCAAATGATTCCACAAATGATGTACATGATTATCAGCATATAGGACGGCACCACTTAGGGTGCAGTGGAAATCAATGTAATAAATATGGTAATAGCTAACATGTACTGAGAGCTCATTATGCATTAGGCATTGTGTAGCACTTTAAAAGTATTAACTAACTTCATACTCATAAAAATCCTTTAGGTAAATATGTTTTTATATCCAAATTATAGACGAGGAAACCAAAGTGTAGGTAACTGTCACTGTCACAAACTTCCACATCTAGTATGTGGGGGAGCTTGGGTTTTGACCTGATTCTGTGTGGGTAAAGGCCTCCTCTTTACCCCTAGATGATGCAGTGATTTTTGTTCCTTTAGCATATTGCCGGGTTCTGAATTTGTGCCATGTTTTGGATGCTGGTGGAAATCATGTGCTGATTTAGTCCAGGGGATTGATATCTGATTTTTTGTTCAGAGTTTCCTTGTAATTTCTAGAAATGAGGGAGAATGTCTTCCACACTAAATCTAGTGATTTGCCGCATGGGTTTGTAAATAATGCTTACTTAGTTTTAAAAAATTCATTTTTCTATCATTTAAAACAAATATCCTTGATTTTCTTTTTAGAAGTAAATATTATTTACCAAGTGCTTTCCATTTTACTTATATATATTATTTACATATTTGTTAAACCTCTGTGGGAAAGCTTCATATTTTATACATTACTTAGTTTTTCAGTACGCTAACATTTATTAAATCTGACATTAGTCCTTGATTTTTAAATTGAGGCATAATTCACATATAGTATTATATTTGTTTCAGATGTATAACATAATTATTCAATACTATATATATTGCAAAATGATCACCACAGAAATCTAGTTAACATCATCACTATAGAGAGTTAAAAAGAAATTTTTCTTGCAAGAAGAACTTTTAAGATCTATTCTCTTAGCAACTTTCAATTATGCAATAGATTATTAACTATAGTCACAATGCGATACATTAGATCCCCATCAATTATTTACATTTTAAAACCTCTTTAACATTTAAAAATTTTTGTCATAATTTCTTCAAAATACAAACCATTAAACTCTATCCTCTTACAAACCTATTTTTAATTACTTTTAAAGTTTCTCTTTTGTGGGGCACCTGGGTGGCTCAGTCAGTTAAGCATCCAATTTAAGCTCAGGTCACGATCACACAGTTTGTGAGTTTGAGCTCTGCAGCAGGCTCTGTGCTGACTGCTGGGAGTCTGGAGCCTGCTTCAGAATCTGTGTCTCCTTCTCTCTCTACCTCTCCCTCACTTGTGCTCTCTCTGTCTCTCAAAAATAAATAAATGTAAAAAATATTTTAAGTTTCACTTTTGTTTTGGCCATTTAAACATTTTAAATATTTTTTATTTACTTAATCATTAAATATTGTGCCAGGTATGTTTTAAATGAGCTTTTAACACCATGATCCACACCTGACATTTCCATTGTACTTGTGCCTGTGGAGATCGATAAAACATCAAAAGAAAACAGATTATAGCACAACCAACCAACTCATAAAGTCACTTCTGTTGCCAGCCACTCTCACCATTAACCCTCCTCCTGATGTAAGTTCCATTGAGAGCAAATGTGGCACTGAGACGAGTCATGTGTAGCCTGAAGCGATGCATGATGTCCACATGCTGGCAGGAGGTTGCAGTGTTTCTGTGTTATGATGAGTCTTCAGAAGCCCCTACAACAAAGGGACCAGGGTCCCTCGCTTCAGCTCCAGAGTGGAGATCATATCCATAAAACATGGGGAGGCTCTGGAGGTTTCCTCTGTTTATGATGGCCACTGGGGTAACTTGGAGATAAACGCTATTGAGTCACTACTGAGATCAAAGGAAGGTGCTACTCATGCCCTGTACCAATAGCAGGTTTAGACTGGATTCTTTTGGAACCTTTCCCCAAAATGATCTTGTTCACTATTCTGTCCACTTTCCTGAAATTCCTTTTTTTTTTTTTTTGATGAATCTATTGCCAATGATCAATGGAGTTTGTAAGGGCAAGGTTCTTGTTTAGATGAAAATATGACAAAAATAATAACTCTTACTTATATAGTATTTTTATAAGTTGGGCAGGCACTATTTTAAGTAATTTACATACTGACTCATTTAATCTTTAGTAGAACATATTACAGATGGGCAAACACAGTTCCAGGAATGGTAGTGGTTGCCCAAGGCACATGGTGAATAAGGGGAAATGCTGGGATTTGATACAAGGCAGGCTGTTCTCAACCATTACACCATATAGCATCACAGATTTATCTACTAACACTAACTGAATGCATTAAAATCAGTTCATGGTGTTTCCAGATTGTAAAAGGATAAACCTAATATGGTCTAGTTTATTATTATAGCACCAATAATTCACTGATCCAGTTAGTAAATATTTATTGAACTCCTGCTGTGTGCTTGTAATTGTGTGAGACATAGATGGTACTAAAATACACAGGATTCATAAAATAAAATAAAATAAAATAAGATAAAATAAAATAAAACAAAACAGGATTACTACATGGAATGTTCAGCCTGTATAGGAACAAAGATTTTTAAACAAGTGATTATAAGAAGCAAGCAAGATATGTGATATGACAGGGAGGCTCCAGGGAACAGAGGACCTAGGTATCAGGGAGGGCTTCTTTGAGAAAGCAACATTGCCACTAAGACCTAAAGGATGAGTAGAAGTTCTTCACACAAATGGTGAGAGAGGGATTTTCCTAGGTGGAAGTAGCAGAAAATGGGGGAGTGTATCATTCAAAAGAACTATATGGGGCCCTCAGAGAAGGAAAAAGTGAGCAGAAAGAGCAGCACTGATCCTGAAGAGCTAATCAGGACAGATCATGGACAGCTTTGAAGCCCATGTTAAGGAGTTTCTCTTTTACCTCAAAAACAAAGCTGGGAGTCCATATGAAAGATTTAAGAGCTGGAGAATGATATAGTTATATTTTCATCTTAGAAAAAATATTCTGACTACCATATGCACAGTAGATTGAAAGTGTGTGTATGCGGAGGGGCAAGTGTAGTAGAGGCAAGGAGACCAGATAGGAGACTGTAGTCCAGGAACAATGGTGGCCAGGTCTAAAGGATTCATAGAAATGGAGAGAACTGGGCAAATTTAAGAGATAAGTAAAAGGTAAAATCTGGGGCTCAAAGGTGGCTCAGTTGGTTGAGTGTTCACCTCTTGATTTTGGCTCAGGTTGTGATCCCAGGGCTGTGGGATCAAGCCCTGAGTCAGTCTCCAGGCTGAGCATGGAGCCTGCTTAAGATTCTCTCTCCTTTCTCCTCCCTCTCTCTCAAAATAAAATATACCTATTTTTACAAAAATGGTAAAATCAGTAGGACTTAGTAACTGATTGGCTGTGAGGATAAGGAGTTGAGGGTCAGGTGTTCCTGGCTCTGCCAAAGGAGAAGATGATTATGTCCTTTACTAAGTTGGATAATTTTGGATGTATGCATAGGCCACAGAGTAAAGTGATGATAATGGCATTATCTGAATGTGAAGAGTTTTAGGTGCCTCTGAGAAATCTAAATGAAGTTGTTAAGAGCCTACAACAGTGCACATAGTACATAGTAGGTGCTCAAAAAATACTGCTGAGTTGAATAAACACATAGTGGGGTATATGTGTTTTGAACTCAAAGTCAAGCTTACAAAGATAGAGACAAAGATCTCTAAAATATTAGCAGATAGATGACAACTGGAGCCAAAGCAGTGCTGAAACATGGGAGCATGAAGAGTGAGAAAGGCAGAAGGCCTGGGATGCAGCCTTGGGCAGTGTCAGCATTCAAGCAGTAGGCGGAGGAAGTGGAGGCTGTAAAGGGCAAGTAGCCAGTGAAGCAGGAGGAATATCAGGAGTGCTGTGTCATGGAAGCAAAGGGAATGAGCTACATTCAGTTGTGAAACTATCAAATGCCTCAAACAGATCAAGTGGCATAGGGACTAAAAAATATCTCTTGGCTTTAGAAATGAAGAAGACATTGGTGACCTAGTGACACCAGAAAGTGCTGGTGCTGAAGCTAGATAGGAGTTCTGAGTGCTGACCCAGTGGGTTGAGGAATGACTAATGACTAAAGAGAAGAAAATGAGGACAGCAAGTATGAACAACTTGTTAGAGAATATTGGCAGCGATGGAAGCACAGATAACAAAGAAAAGGCCAATGAAAAGAACATCATGCCTCTTTTCCTTTTCCTTCTCCCTTCCTGAATAATTCAGTCCTAAAACCACAAGGTGGGGCAATGTAAGAGAGCTGTGCAGACAGATGAGTGGCTGGTGTGGGGTGCTAGAGCCCAAGGAAGAGTGTGTCCACATGGGGGAAAGGCCAGTGTGAGATGTCACACATTTGATTAGCTTCCCTGTGTGCAACCAATCACCCATTGCCATGGCCTCCTGGTCCTCTCTCTTATTGCTGTCCTTACAACTCCTGTAGTTCTGTGTTTTTAAACCTCATGCTGAGCCTTCTTCAGTGTGCACACTCTGTTCATCCTGCTTGGGCTCTGATATCCTTTATCAAACAACATCTCTGAATGGACAGCATGCTCACCTTGCCATTCTGTGGTACCTATGCCAGATTGCCTCCATTCATGGATGCCATTCCCAGCTTATATGGATTCTAATCACTCCCACTGGGCCTTCCTTTGTATGGACACGCTTATCACTTCACTTAGATTCTGAAATTCCAGCTAAGGTCTCCTCATGTATGGGTACTGTGATGGCTAAGTTTATGTATCATCTTGACTGGGTTGTGAGGTGCCCAGATATTTGGATAAATATTATTTTTGGGTGTGTCTGTGAGAGTGGTTCTAGGTGAGATTGACATTTGAATTTGCAGACTGAATAAAGCAGATTGCCTTCTCCATTGTGTGTGGGTTTCATCCAACTCACTGAAGGCCTGAATAGAGTACGAGTAAGAAAGAATTCTTGCTCTCTGACTAACTATTCTTTGAGCTGGGACATTGGTCTTCTCTTAGCTGAGATTGGCCAAGACATGGTCTCAGACTCAGACTTGAATTTATACCATCAGGTATCCTAGGTCTCCAGCTTGCTGACTGCTGATCTTAGATTTCTCAGCCTCAATAATCATATAGTAAATCTCTCTGTCTCTCTATTTCTCTCTCCTATTGACCATGTTTCTCTGAAAAATCTAGACTAACCTGGCCCCCTTCACCCTGCTTAGGCTCCAGTAGCCCATGCCAGCCCACTCCTTTGCATAGTTTTCCTGTGAATTCCCTTCTTCTCCCCCTCCCCCAACCTTCTGCCTTGGGCTTAGGGAATCTCAAACTGACCATTTCCTCTGTGGGGACACACTCCTCACCCTGCTTGGGCTCCTCCATCCCACACCAGCCAGGCTTCCCTGTGGACAGCTCTCTTGTTTGGCCTTACCCAATGGTTTTAGGACTGAATTATTTAGGAAGAGAAAGGGGGAGAGGGAAGGAAGGAAAACCTTGTATTACTTCTATTTATCCTATTTTTTGTTATCTTTTCTTCCTTTCACTGCTAATGTTCTCTCACAAGCTGTTCATATTTGATGTAAATAAGTGTGTGTGCACACGTGTGCTTATGTGTGTGTGTGTGTGTGTGTGTGTGTGTGTACATAGATATATGTTCGCTCTTCTCTCCAGTGAAAAGGTGTTAGAATAGCTTCCCCCACTATATCAAGGAGTATACCCAAAGCCCACATCCTGACCTCCAAATACTATTCTCCACTGAAAGGTCTAAAAGGAACCATGAAGAAATGGCTGATTCCTGAGCTGGGACAAGGAAAATATATGAGCCTGAAATACTTTTTGTATTATAAAATATAGAGATGCTAAAAGATGATAGGGCACATCAAAATGACATATTTTGGCTCTTCCCAGACAAATTTTGAACTATGTGAGGCTCAAAATATTTATTGAATCATTGAATCCAATAGGGAGTTTGAGTTCACTGATATACATAAACAAATGAATAACTGAAACTTGGATAAGAAAAAAGATGTTTACATAATTTTAAAATACTGCTCCACATAGTCCTTTCCCCCACAAAATATGTATTAGTAAGGGAAAAAAGTAAGCTCACAGTGGAAAAATATGGCAGATACCATCCCATTCAAGTGGTCAAGATTAACATCTTCAGTGGGACAGAAACCACACACTGCCTAAGAGGATACTAGAAAGAATGCACCAACAGTTCTGTGATATTCCAGCTAAAGTAGTTTCCTAACCAGAACCTAATCATGAGAAACAACAGACAAACTGAAACTGATGGACATGTCACCAAATAACTGTCTTTTAATCTCCAAATGTGTCAATGTCATACAGGTTGAAGAAAAGCTTAGGAACTCTTCCAGAGTGAAGGATATTAAAGACACAAAGACTAAACGTAATGTGTGATTCTGAACTGGATCATTTTGCTATCTGGAAATCCTTGAAAGGTTGAGGAGTAGGTGGTAGTCATACATCAATGTCAATTTCCAGATTTTTTGTGCTGGAGAATGTCTTTGTTTATAGGAAATAGATACTAAAGTATTAGGGAGAGACTGGGCATGAGTCTGAACTAAATATTTCAGGGAAGAAATATTCTTTGTATTGTCCCTGCAGCTTTATTCTAAGTTTGTGATTGTTCTAAAAGCACCCACTCTGCCCATCCCCCCCNGTTGTAGCTCTCTTTATATTTATTAATTCTTACAAAAATACATTGAGGTATGAAGATGGGTATTATTAATTTTATATTGTAAATGAGGATCCATGATGAAGAGAAGTTAAATGCCAAAGATAATGCAGGCAGTAAGTAGCCAAGTGTGGACTGGGTGGAAAGAGAGGAGAGAAAAAGTCCTGGGGCACAGGGTGGTTTTTGGGGAAAAAAGGTGCAGAGAAGAGTGTTATGATACAAGTGAGGTGGCGCTGCCGACAGGACAGAAGGAAGGTTTATACACTTTGGAGAAGCAACAGACTGGAAGCGGTATAGTCACCAGCCCAGATAAGTTAAATGACTTGCTGAAGATTATGGAGCTAGAAGGAGCGAGCTGTGCTCAAGGGTTTTTCTTTGACTTCACATTTCACAACCTTCAGTGTGTCAGTTAGAGAGGCCTTGGTGACTCCGAAATGGCAAGTTTAGTTGAGAGGTGATGGGAGCCTGATGAGAGGGTTAACAGAAAATTGATGTGTGGGAGGACAGAGGATTCGAGTGTTGCTTTCTTTTGGTTGCAAAGTGTGAAGAGGATTGGTGAGGCAGGAACCTGGAGAGGTGGCAGGGTCAATGGAAGATCTTTTTCTTAAAATGGTAGAATCCTGAGTGGATTTGCACACAGAAAGCAAACACCACTGAAAGGGGAAGCCTGAAGATACAAGAGAGAAGTAGCTGGGGGTAACATTAGGAAGGGCCCCGAATGTTTTCATAGGAAGCCTGGTTTTAAGTCTGTGGGTGACTGGCAGCCACTTGAAACCAATGGAGACCATATTTGGGTCATGCAGTGGAGTGGTTCAGAGCTTAGGCTCTGAAGTCAGACCTCCTGGATCTGTACTCTGGTTCTGACATGCTTAGGCATGGTATTGGGCAAGCAACTTAATGTGTCTGCCCTGACTTCTTATTTTTAACATGGACGATCATAAAAACACTCACCAAAGATACATGAATTAATACACACAGGAACCCTGAGAAGTGCTTGACACATAGTGATGCTCAAAAAAATGTTAACTATTATTATTTTTGATGGGCTAATCTGTGGAGGTCTGGAAATCTTTTTCAATAGTTGATATGAGAGATAATGAGCACTTGAACCAAGGTTGTGTTAGAAGGCTTCCACAGAGGGACTAAATTTGAGATGCATGAGTAGCTAAATATGGCAAGACTTGGTACCTGATTAAAGGCTTGGAGTAAGAGAAAGGATTTGCAGAATTGGGTGGATGATGTTGCCATGGTAACATGGTAAATGATGAATTAAAGATAGCAAATTCAGTTTGGAATGCATTAAGATTGAGGGGCTATGTACATCTCAGTGGAGATATCCCACAAATAGTTGAGTATATCAGCCTGAATTGATGGAGATAAGTGATTAGCTATAACCTATACTTGAACCATGATACTGGATGAGGAAGTCAGGTAGAAAGCAGTGGGAAAGATTTGAAGATTTGAGACAGGTTTGGCATAGAATCTGTCAAAAACTCAGAAATAAATGAAAGAGAGCCAAGAAGGGGTCACTTGTAGGTTAGGATGAGATAGACCTCCAATGCAGGTCAAGAGGAAGACATGGTGTTCCACTTTGGATGGTAAGGTGGCCCTAATAGTGATGAGGAAGTTCTTCAGGATATCATGGGAATCTTAGGAAACTCAGGTACAATTTTCATCAAGTTGTCCCAAATGCTAAGCCTTTATAATTGACTATATCCATACATGACAGCCATGTTTTCTATTGAAACATTCTGCCCAGAGTTAAATAGAAAGTCAGACTGGGAAGGACTGTTATTGAAAGCAGCATGGTTTATGTCTGATCCTATCTTTAGTTGATTGTTATGCCTCAAAAGTCCAGGCAAGCCACCTCTATGTGGCACTGTGCCTCCCTAGCAGATGGGAATAAGTGTAGTTATTCAATGATTTGGTATGTGCATCAATTTTAATGATCAAAGTAAGATTTTCTGTGCAGAGTGTTTAGGCATGAGGTTAAAAGGATAAAATGCCATTATATTTGCAGTGCGGAAATGGATTAGTGCTTAAAAGTTAACAGTTGCTTACGCAAGTTAAAAGTTTGCTAAATTTCACTCTGGATTTGTGTTCTTCTGGGAACTTATGAAAATGAAATCTTTCAGTCCCAGTTCAGGTCTCTAGAGGAAGAACACATACAAATTCATTTAAAAACTCAGACTGACTTTGATCTCTGAAGAGATCAATCAGGTGCAAAACAGTGGAATGTAGATCTTTGTGTGTGACTCACATCACATTGTTATTGCAGAAGACAGTACAATTTTGGAGTCATAAATCCACCACCATAATTAAGTTCTGTCAATCTAATGTACAGCATGGTGACTATAATTAGTAATATGGTCTTGTATACTTGTAATTTGTTGAGAGTAGATCTTAAGTATTCTTACCAGACACTCACAAAAATGGTAACTATGTGAGATGATGGATGTGTTAACTAACTTGATTGTGATAATCATTTCACAATGTATGTATGTATCAAAACATCACATTGTGTCCCTTAAGTATATATAATTTTTATTTGCCAAGTACACCACAGTATATTTGGGAAAATGAGATAAAATAAAGGTAAAAGGAAATGCAAAATTAAAAGTAATGTATCAACAACTACAGTATATAAAATATTTTAAAGATTAAAATGCAAAAATAATAATAAAAATTTGTCTCCAGAGTCAGAATTGTATGGTCATGTTTACACATTCAAGGTAAAAATGAGAATCCAAGGAAATTAGAAGATAATTATAGGAAAAATGTTTTACTCAATTACACTGATTTTTGGTTCAAATTATTTTCTACATAAGGGTTTCATATTTTAAATTTTGTTTTCAGTATATATATATTATATAATTATAATTATGGGTAATAGTATATTTCAGTTTTCTGTTATGCAGTAAGTAACTACTCCAAAACTTAGGGTTTGACATAATTATTCATTTTGTTCATGACTTTGGGGCCAGGAATCAAAGAAGGACTCTGCTGGATGGTTTATCTCTGCCACATGTGGGTGGCAGATGTCCAATGGGGTGTGTGTGGGGGGGGAGCTGGATGATCCACGCACAAGTTGCCATCTTTACTCATGTGTGGTGTCTTAGTGCTCCTTAGCACTTTTTTTGTCTCTCAATTGCTCTTTCTCACTCTTTCACCATGTGGTCTCATCTTTCAGAGCCTTTCTACAAGTCTTGGGCTTTTCACAGCATGGTGGTTTCAGGGTAGTCTCTTGGTTTAAAGAGGCAGGAAGCAAATGATTCCAGGCTACTTAAAGATTATGCCTGCACCTTGCATATCATCAGTTCTTATCTATTTTATTGGTCAAAGCATACACAAAGCCTACTAGATTCAAGAAGCTAAATAAACTCTACCTCTTAATGGGGATATGGCAAGAAAAGAGCGTGTGTGGGTGACATTGTTACCTTCAGCATTAAAATGTACAATAGGCTACATAATAGAACAAAGAAGACACTGTGAGGATTCTAGTGTCCAAAGTGTCGTCTGCAGAATGCCTGTGTTGGAATCACCCCGGGGGGGTTACTACGTAGAATATTCATTATCAATTTCTAGATAAGAATCAGAATCTCTGTGGGACTCTGTGGCTTTAATAAGACCTCCATGTGATTGTCAAGTGCACTAAAACTAGTGAAGAGTATTTCTGAGCATGGCTTTGGAGACATGAAAATCTGGATGGAAATTTGACTGCCACCGACTAGCCATCCAAACTTGAGGGTGACTCCATTCTCTCAGCAATGGTTTCCTCATTTATAAATTGTGCCCAATAATGGTATCTGCTTCATTTGTTCTTTCTGAGATAAAAATACACTCCACATATAAACTCAATAGCATGGTGTCTGGAACACGGTCAGTACTTTAATAATAAAGATTTAGCAAGTTAGTGAGTTTCATCCCCCAAATAGATGAGGACTCTCGGGTGTGTAGTGAGGCTGTACCCACAGAATGGCCTGGACCTGAATTGTGGCCACAGTTAAATTCACCAGTGTGCCAACATGCCAGTGATACATGTACATTCACTCATTAGAATCCATCAGGTAAACAAGTGTGAAACTTCCTGTGTGTTTAGGGAGTTGAGTGGATTCACATATGATAAAGAACTGACTAAAGAGAAAGCAGAAAACTAGATGAAAATAATCTTGAATTGTTTAAAAAACGGTCCAGTGAAATGCTAGGTACAGTTTGGGTAATAAGACACTCTTGGCATTCCATTTAATGCCAATTCATTGGGTGAATTTCAAATATGTGCTGACATGGCCCCTGTGAACTCAAGGCCTGCTATAACATGGTAGTGGGAATGAGAAATTTGGTAGGAGAAAATGGAGGCGTGATCTGGCAACTGACTAAATAAAGAAATAAAGGCTCAATATCGCACATTTATCAATAGTTTTGCCATACTAGAACTATAATTAAAACATTAAACACAGACGATTAGGAACGTGTGAGAAGGCTAAGTTGTTTCTGAAAAGTTTCAGGCTTAGAATGTCAACAAAACCTGCAGAAAAGACTCTCCAAGTATTTGATTCTGTTCTAGGTGTCAGCTGTAATTGATAAAAGACTGTAGCATCTGAAAAATGGGCACTGTATGTTTGTGACAGTGAAGGAACGCAAGAGTATTCAGAAGAAGATGAAAAGCACCCAGGTTCTGTTTCTTGTCCCTGAAGAGCTACCAAAGTGAAATTCTTTTTTTAAAAGTCAACATACTTGAAATCTCATACTTTAATGTGTTTTATAAAGCTCAGAATGAAATGAGAAACAGGTCCTGGGAGAGGTCCATTTAGAATGATGGACTGAAGTTTTACACACCCTGTGAATTTTCTGTGTGTTGTCTGTCCCTTTAGGAAAAAAAAAAAAACAGCTCATATTTATGCAATACATGTACTTCTAAAGCACTCAGGGCTTTATGGCTGACACTGATCTATATTTTCTTATCGAATCAAGTTCCAAAGCATTACTCATTATCTAATATCTATTTCTTTACATCCCCTTATTTGTATTTTCTTCCTCTTTTTCCTTTTTTTCAACTTTCTAAAATCTTTCATTACATTTATTTATTTATCTTCTCCATCCATTTTGTTGTGATGTCCACCCACCCAGCTGATCCAATATTTACCCTTGGTAATGATGACACTCCAATGACTACAACAATAACAACACAATCAATTAATATTTGTTGAACATTTGCTGTGTATCAGATGCTACTACTTTCTTTCTTTCTCTTCTCTCACCTGTGCTTCTCCCCAAGTATGGACACTTTTGCCTTATATTTTGAACAGTGGCTATAAATTTGTCTGTTTTTGTGATATAGCATAACCTCTTCAGAGCCGTGAACACAAATCATGAGCATACTTTATCATTCTGTTCCAATAATCAGAATGTGGGAAGAAGAAGCCATCTTGGAACAAAGGACAAGTACACTCACTGTGCACACACTTAATCTCAGGCCTCATCACCTAACAGAATCTATTAATTCATTCTTTTATTTCATTATTAATATCTTGTGACCAAGATAGGGAGAAAATGCTTTCCTTGGCTTTCTTCCTGCATAACCAGAGGATCAGAATACTTACCTAGATAACACGAAGCACCTTTTCCAGATTCATCTGAGGCTGAGATAAGCTCGCTTCATGCCAGTAAAAGTGAAGGTGAAGTGGCCTCAATGAACACTTGAGCAAAGACTGCCTGTCTGTCATCCCCTGAGCCCCCCAGGGTTTGGGAATTTGTGGAGCAGCTGGGCAGGGAGATACCCTTCCTTTGTGCCATGTGCATGAGTGTAGTTGTTTCCATTACTAAATCCAGCCATGACACCTGGTGTTATATTAGTAGTAGTAGTAGTAGTATTATAACGCTGCTGAACTGAGAATTTTGTTTCTCTGTGAGAGAGCCCATCCTTGATATTTCTTTTATGCCTAGTCACCAAAGTATATCCTCAGGAAATATATTCGATCTCTTCTGTGCAAGGAAGAATTATGGGACAAACAAGAGGTTTTTATTTTATCAAATCTCTAAAAATTGATACACAGGAGGAAATATTTTCAACAATTTTTTAAGAATGGTAAAATTAAGCCAATGTAAAGATGAGTATTTTCTGTGCTATTGCCTAAGCACAACCTACTTCTCCATGAAACTTTTATCTTAGCTGTCAGGACGAAGACATAAGCACGACTCTAGCAATTTGTATTCCAGGCAGACATATAAATTCATCACTAAAGAGTCAGAAAATGGAAGGAAGCTGCAATGAAGGTGGCTTGAATGAAATGAACAAGAAACTGTGTGGGATGCCTCATAACACAGCCTTGCTCAGGACCACTGCCATAACTGACCCCTTTGGAGGCTGAAAGAACCTTGACCTCAGAGGGAAAAGAAGGAGGAAGGGAGATACAAATGAACATGAATTATGTCCAGTGCTTTCCACCTGTTACCTTTACTTTAGCTAATGAAACCAATAGTCTTATCCAATATTTACCGTTAGTGAAGTCACATTGCTATTAAGTGGTAGGAAGCAGGATTTGAACGTTCATCCATCTCTTAAGCTTGTGTTTATTCTGCCTCTCACTGCTTCATTGAGAAACTACCTGCTTAGAATTTCTTTCTTAAATCATTGGAGTTACTAACAATATTGAGGTGGATCATTTCTAGCTGCAATTTGAGCCTAGAGAACTTCTCACTTATCTTTTTCTGTAAGCTTACACATTATTAGATAAACATTTAACTGTGCTATATCTTCTAATTTGCTAATCCATGTAAATATGAACTTTCTAACTTTCTTTCTGTATTTATAGACCTAATGATTATTCTCCTATACAACTTTCATATGTTTTAGAGGCATTACTGGAGGGAGTAGTCTAAATTTAGTTATTGTTTTAGGTATTTTATTTGTTTCATCAGAAATTCCCATCTACACCTCGAGGGTATGTTGCTAAGTTAAATAAGCCACACTGAGAAAGGAAATATCATAGGACTTTACTCATAGGTTGAATCTAAAGAAACAAATGAATAAACATGTTCAATGTAGCACCAGACTTATAAATATAAACTGATGGTTGCCAGAGGGAAGGGGGCTCGGGGAATGGGCAAAATGGGTGAAAGAGGGTGGGAGATACAGGCTTCCACGTATGGAATGAATAAGTCATGGGTATAAAAGGCACAGCATAAGGCATAGAGTCAATGACATTGTACTAGTGTTGCATGGTGACACATGGTGGCTATACTTGTGGTGAGCACAACATAACCTATAAGAAAGTTGACTTGCTATGCTGTACACCTGACACTAATGTAACACTGCATGTCAACTCTATGCAAATACAAAAAATTTAAAAAAAGGAATCTCCATCTCTTGAAAACTTGACTGCCTGATTGAATCCTGCAGAAACTGACAGCTTGCCTGAGGAGCCCTCTGTTCTCATGTCAGCATGGAGTTTCTACTCTTAAGATAGGGCTCTTCTTCGTTTTGGTTGCCTCTGATTCATGATGTAACAGCTCAAAGAAAGAAGTGTGGATGTCCGCTGGTATCTGTGCCAGTCCCCATGCACATCATGTGGTCACTCTGTAATGATACCCTGTCACTTAAAATGGGATTTTGCATGAATGCATCATATAACTGAATTACCCTGTTGCAAACAGCTTATTTTCTTCAGATCCATAGTCCAGAAAAAATGACACAAGAAATGACATATTAGATGCCTTCATACTTTGACTTCATTTTTGGCTTTCCCACAGCTTGCATATGATTACAGATGGTAGAAAACGAAAGTGCCCAGGCTTCAATTTTTTTGATGATTACCATCTTACTTGTGCAGAACGGGGCTTACCAAGAAACCAGCTCTGGTTATTCCTTCTCCTCTCCCCTGCATGTCATGAGAATGAATCCAGGGCCTGGGAATTCATCTTCAAGGCTGAGAAAACCAGGGCAGCTAAACCTGCTTACCAAGTCCATGGACTCTGGACTCTTTGCAGCACCTGAGTCTGGAGCTGTGGATGAGTTAATATTAAAAATATGGTGTGATCTGTCAGCCTATGTTGTGATAAACTGCTACTGGAGGAAGTGACAAGCTCTATGAAAGCTTCATTTCCAAATAAATTCCAGTGATGCTCCTCTATTTTAGCAACTCAATGTTCAGCACTTGGACTTAATTGCACACTTAACCCTCGCTCCTTATATTTTCCTGCTTTGCTGTATTGATGTTGTTTCTATTAGGAAATCACCATCATCAAATTTTTCTGTATAGAGGAGACTTTCTTTTTGCTTTATCATTTCAAACTCACAGATGGGCAGAATCAGAGTCAAGGGAACAATGTGCAGTGCTTGCTTTCTCTCTTGGCATTAGAAATGAGTTCACTGTGGTTCGCATCTACTGCTTTGCCATAGGTGGTAACAGACACACAACATGAATAATGCCAATAAATGTTTGTTTTCAGAAACGTTCCTTATAAGTCAGTTTCTTACAATATCTACAGGACATCACTCTCTAGCTTCTAGCAATCAACATGCTGCTTTGCAAGATCATTTTACAATCTGACCTCTAGTCTCCATCCTTAGCTCTTCTTCCCCAACTTCCCAATACTCTCATTCACTATTTGCCTTATCATTGCCATAACTCTGTATATATTTCACCCCTCTGTCAATCCTAGTCCATTTTCTCTTTATAACTAGGTTACTTTCTGAGAAACAAATCTGATCACATTAACTCCCTGCCTGAAATAGAGGATCCCCTCTACCTGTAAGATATATTGTAAACTTCATAGCCTGACACTCAACGTCTGACTACAACCTATCTTCCTCTGATTGTTTTATTTGTGTTTTTTATGCCATTATATTTTGGTGGCTCTTAGAAATGCATAAAGTCTAATAAGCTAAAAACGAAAGAAGAAAGGAATCAAATCAAAGGGATTGATGATTTCTTATTTTCCTTTTTGCTTTGCCAATTTGATGAAATTGTCCTGTCAAAATGGTATGAAAATCATTGCTGTGTTGATGAAGGCAGCCAAAGGAAATTTTACATGAGTGCTCTGTAATTAAATAGATATGAGAATATACTTGCCCATTTTCCCTTCTCAAATCCTGTGTTTTTTGTCTTGGAATCTGATGATGGTATAGCATAGTTTACATGCAAATGTTTACATTTTTATTAGGATAATGTCAGCATTCTTGTGCAGGCATTGCTTTTCTAGCAAATGAGGAAAGATATTTTAAAAGTTGAGAAGTTTAAAACAATTTAGGCAGCCTATTTTCTCCCCAGTTTGGGTTAGGGCAGAACCAGAAATTAGATTAAAGTAGTTGGGTCTGATATAGAAGCAGGGAAAAGTAAGATGCAGCATTTAATGGATGGCATAATCCATATGGAGCAGAGAATTTTAAGTAGTGGGAGCAGCATAAGCAAATGCATGAAAATTGAAAAACACATTATATGTTTAAATTATGTTGAATAAAGATGGGTGAAAAGGAATTATGTCTAGAAATAGAAAGCAATATGGGCAGAAGTGGTCTTGAGAACAGAGGATAGAAGATCTGAACTGGACTAAGGGGTTTGACCATGACTCAATGAGCAATAGAGAGCTTCTGGAAGAGTTTCTACAAATTGAGTTTGAGCTGTTCCATGTAGATACAAGGGGAATTGTTTGGTAAGATGCTGGGTATATGGGTTTGTTCTAAACCTGGTCTTTTCCAGGTTAAGTTGAAAATGTTCCATTTTTCATCTTGGGGACCTCCACTTTAGAAAGAAATGGAATCTGCAAGTTTAGACTCCTGAATGAACAAGCTCGGTAACTAAATGATACAAGTTCAAATTACATCTGCGAGGACATACCTGTGTGACTTGTCAGTGATCTCATCTATGTTTCAATTCATAAAATTAATGAGTAGGAATGATGTGCATGGGATGTACGAGCAGATCACAATATCACAACTGAGGGGCTTTGCACAGTCTGAGAAGCAGTGTCAGAGGCTTCCCAAGAGCTTTCTTAGATAAGCAGAAAATGGAACCTTTAAAAGCAGGAATATTTTACAGGAGAAGGTCAGCAGTGAAAGGCTGGGCAGCACCCATGTTTAGTACCTTGATAGCTTTTATAATATGTACTGTGTTTCTTGATTATAATAACAACCACTGTGTTGAAAATTTGGAAATTGCAGAATAAGTATTTTTTAAACATTTGCAACCCAACCATCTAGTGATAATCACGATTAACATTTTGGTATATACAAACAAGCTTTTTTCCTCCATGCATTGCATATTCTAATCCTGTACATACATGTAACCTGCCTTCTTCTTAAAGATGTTTAAGAGTACTCTTGGCAGGTCTAATCATTTTTTTTTCCTCTCAGAAATTAAGTGAAAGACAATCTGAGGTCAGCTTACTTCCAGCATAGGCAACAAAGGGTAAAATGGCATATGATTCCACTTTGAGTATTTAGTGAAAATTTTACCTTATTATAAAACCACGGACTGGGGCATGCCAAGTGCACTGATATAAATCATGCTGTGATAAATATAAATGCTTTCATGTATTTATTTGCTTCCTTAGGATGAATTCACAGAAGCAGACTTTATAGGTCAAAAAGTTGTGAATAATTTTAAAGATGTTAATGAATATTACCAAATTACCCCCCAGGAGTTTTTTAAAAAATAATTTATAGTCCCTTGTTTTCCATGTTACAGGTTAGTTTTGAAATTTAGGGGATCATGATTTAATAAATTATTTGATTAATAAGTTCTGTGGATGTGCAATAGCGATGGAATATATTAAGCATCAGGCTGGGTTGTTTGCTATAGTTTCATGTTGATTGTCACTCCCCTTGATATTTTAGAAATATTTAAGCAGGTGCTTAATAGATGATAAATAGCTTGCATCATGTCCTTTGATTAAACATAAAACATTTATTATAGCTCCCAAAGGTACTGGAAAAATCAGCAAAGCATATGAAAACACTTAATCTGGCTAGTTAGACATTTATAATGTAAGAGGTGCTTTTTGCGTGTTTATTAAAGTGGAATCAGATTGCAGAATTCTCAATAATTTAAATAAAATGTTCCCATGGAAGACACCATATGCTGCCATCTCAATTTTGTATGTTTTATTAATTTGGGGGGGCGAATATCTTAAGAGATACAGGCAAAGCACAGTCAAATTTAATGGAAGCATATATTTTGCCGAGTCATTCAAGGGATATGTCCTTACGGGTGCAAAATAAATATTATTGAATTAAAACTTTAAATCCATAAAGGATCCATAAGGGCGAGACCCACTTTCCAAATAGGAAAGGAACACAGACAGAATTCACCGTTTACAAAAAAATTGATTTTGTAGGAATGTGATGAACTCTTAGAAGTTTTTCTTTAATTTTTTAATTTTTGTTTTTTTTTTTTTTTATGTGGTATTTGTTAAGAGTAGCTCCTGACCAAACTGATGAAATTATTCAGACAACAGGTTGTACCATTCAAGTATCACTACCACACAGGAAATTCCTACAGCATCTGAGGGAGCACGCTACTTTCTTTTTTCTACTGACAACATTTGGCAACAGGGTTTCTGAGGATTGTGGTTTAATGTAAGGAGTCTCATTTGGCTAATTACTGGATTTTAAATATGGATCACAAGTCTAACCATTGTGTTAACTGGTAGACTGAACTTTAGCAAATGTTCTTTACTAGATTTTAAGGGTCTTAAGACTATATACCTCATTTGGCAACCAGATTCTTATCATTAGTTTATAATAAAAGTGGAGTAGCTAGCTACATGCATATAGCTTCTAGTGCTATTCCTGTGTATTGCAAACTGTCAATATATGTTCGCTGTTTTTATTTAAAAGTTAATACTAGTAAATGTTGCTTGGTTGTTTTACCATTATTTTTATTATTTTTTAATTTTTTAAAATTTATTTTTGAGAGAGAGTGAGAGAGAATATGAATAGGGGAGGAGCAGAGAGGGAGAGGGAGACACAGAATCTGAAGCAGTCTCCAGGCTCTGAGCTGTCAGCATAGAGCCTGACAAGGGGCTCGAACTCACAGACTGTAAGATCATGACCTGAGCATAAATCAATGCCTAACTGACTGAGCCACCCAGGTGCCCCTATTACTATTATTATCACTATTATTATTACAATCAGGAAAGAAGGGTCAATTTTCTCTTTCGTCTTTTCAGAGAATTGCTTACTTGCTATGAACTCCCATAAGTTAGGAATCTTCTTCACTTGAGGGCAGGGAGAAGTATCCGCTGACATTAGTCTAGAAAATTCCCTCCTGTTGAGATCCACAGCAGCAGACCTCTTCTGCTTTCTAGCTCCCCAGGATGAAACAACACAGCCATCACTACCACATCACAAGATTGTCCCAAATGCTGATTCATGTGCTAGCTATCTGAGACATGGGTGATGCTTTTCTGGAGAAGAGATCAGTGGCCTGGCTTTCCCTGTCCCTGCTTTTCTTTTCTACAAGATCAAGTTAGGCTCCCCAAGAGAGGAAAGATAGGCCATATAAATACAAGTGAATTATATTGTGTCTAAAAGCAGTTCACATGTCCTCATTCTTTCCCAACTTTTAAAAACAATTTTTAAATGTTAATTCATTTTTGAGAGACACACACACAGGGTGTAAGTGGGGGAGGGGCAGAGAGAGAGGGAGACACAGAATCTAAAGCAGGCTTCAGATTCTGAGCTGTCAGAACAGAACCCAATACGGGACTCAAACTCATGAACCCAGAGACCATGACCTGAGATGAATTTGGACGTTTAACCGACTGAGCCACCCAGGCACCCCTCCCCTCTTTTAAATTATATAAAATAAGGAAATGCTTAGTCTTTAGCACACATCTGTTGGGGTTCTTCTTCTTTAAAGGGTAAAACAGTCTTTGGCACAAGGGGACATTTAGAAGAAATGCTAAAAAAGACATCTGTGGAATTGTCTCTCCAGTAACTTCCTTCCTTAACCCACTCTCTTCTCTGTGAGGTTACTGAACGGCTACTTCAGGACGGCCATTTTCTCACTTGACCCTTTTCTCCAGGTCAAATTTCTTGATATTTGGAAAAAGATGGTCTGCAGTGGGAAAGAAGGAATCTAATATGAGAGAGACACAAATAGAAAAGAGGAAGAGAAAGGGAGGAAGGGGGTGTGGAGAGAGAGAGAGAGAGAAGGAGATTGAGAGAGAGGCATTCATCACTATGGTTGGAGCCCTAGCTGTTCCTGAGGCCCAAATAGATACCTAACCTATTTTTTGATGATTTGACTGTAAATTGGAGTCCCTCTGCCAATGAACTTCCCTTTGGTGTTTAAGCTGGTTTGAGTTTGTCTTGGGCTTTAATACTGTGACTGTCTTCTCTGACTTCTTATTATTCACATTCAGGCTCTGGAGACTCACAACTGTCCATCAGATGGGGTGCACTTACTCTACTCTGCAAAGCATTAGCCCCAGGAGTTGGTCTGCACATCATTTCAGTGCAACATGAGGTGGATATCATTGATCAGTTCAGCCCTTGGTGCTGGCAGAGTTAAATGCCCTAATTCAAATGGCATTACATATCCAAAAGAGAAGCCCTGTTCTGAACTCATCTGTGTTTCAAAAAGTCAAATGCTTCCCTTTCTGGCAAATTATCACATGTGAGATGTGCCTTTCTTATTTTTTCCAGTTCTCCCACTGACTTATTCTCTCTCTCACTTGTCATGTGGCAATAGCACTAAACAGTTTTTCTGTTTCTTTCAAGGCAATTATTACTTCTATAATTTAGACAGCAAAATGTGTTTCAAATTAAATTTAAAACCCATGGGCAAGAGACTGATGTTTGCACATATCTAAAATAAGTCTGCTGGAGATGTTGTGATTATTTTGGGTTTGGAATCCTTTACCATACTAACATTAATTATATATTTTTCATGGTTAGTTCTAAGGTATTGGTGCTCCATTTCTGTTTTGCTAATATAATCATTATGCAGGAAAGGGTCAGGAATTCTGTTAGAGATTCACTTTATATGTGTCTATTTTTTTGGTTAATTATCTGAATACTAGCCTCCCCAATCCTCTTATAAATAAATAAGACACCATAGTCAACATGGTTAAATTTGTTACAATGGAGGTCTAGATCTAATGTGACATAAAGTGAGGCTGGAGGGTGAAAAATATAAGGAAACACTCTCAGGATTGTGCAAGTTGGCTCAATCCTGGCTCTGCTGAAATGTTACAAGCTACATTAGGAGATGTTCATATGGACCAGGTTAGAAATTGAGACAGTATATGTATCAACTATGTGATTGAAAATATGTTCAAAAATTATAGAGTGTATGTACCAAGTGTGGAATTAAGAAAAAGCCAGAAAAAAAGAAGTGATTGTTTAGAGAGCTGCCAGATTCACCTTCTTTCTTTCCTTCCTGCATCCAGAAAGGTATCACCTGCATCTTTCAGCAGGGGTCTATCCCAGGAGGTATCCTAGAACATTAGGCAGAGCACCTAGGACTCAAGGTCACGCCCTTGAGTGAGTTACTCTTGATTACGGAAAATCAACATACCATCAACTCCAAGGTCCTTTTCTGCTAGGTGCTCCTGGGTCTAAGTCATTTCCTCACTGGTGGTTACTTGGTAGGTTCTTGATTATTCTCAGCAGGTGACTGCCAGGGCAACTATGACAAGAGTGAGGTTTGTTTTCAGCCATCCTCTCTTCTTCATTTTGCTCCCCTTTTTCATACTGATAGTTTCTTTATCCATTTCTCTCAAGCTCCAGTTGCCTTCATGGGCTCCCTCATTTCCTTATTCATAGGGAGGGATCTGAATCCTGTTTTCACCAGTGTGGAAATGACTAATGAAAATTTGAAATAGTATTCTTCTACAGAGAATGTGCAAGTAGGAAGGCACAGGTAAGACTTGGGTTGTGAGTATTCATATGAAATATTTTGGATAGAGAAATATAATATAGACTCAAAGTAGATTAGTAATTGCTTAGGACTGAGGAGTGTGGGGATGTGGATGGGATATCATCTAGGAATGATAGCTAAAGGATACAATGTTTCTCTCTCTTTTTCCCCATCTTAACTGTTTTTTGAGTATACGTGACAGTAGTATTATCTATATGCACCTTGTTGCAACGGATCTCTAGAATTTTTTTATCTTGCAAAACGGACACTGTTAAACAATTTCCCTATTCCCCTCCCTTAGACTTTCTGAGATGATGGAGATGATCTAAAATTGATTGTAATGATGGTCACTTATATACTGAATATACTAAAAACCATTGAATTATACATCTTAAAAAAGGAAAAAAAAAAAAAAAGACTCGGGTTGTGAGTAAATGTACTGAAAGGTAGGCAGATTGGACATGGATTTGAAACAGGTGAGTCAGGACAGGTAAGCTTCAAGCTCAGCTCAAAAGGGTGACAACTTTTGATCCAAGGACAAAGACTAGCTCTCCTCTGACTCTATCCCAAGATTTGGCAAAAGGGGTTGATAGAGTGGCTAGGCTTACCTCAAATCTTCACAAGGACTGTGGCAACTGACTGGGATAGAGCCACTAAGATTACCCCTCATTATTGCATATTTTGGCAATATACTATTCAATTTTAGCTCTGTTTTATGCATTTAAAACTTGTTTCCTCTAAGATTATAAGTGAATTGAGGTCATGTATCTCCCATTTCACCTGGCACAATGCTAGGAAGGTAGCAAATGGTCAATATTTATTCACTTTAATTGAATTTTGTCACATACAAGGTCTTTTTATCTCACATACATATGTGGCCTTTATACTATTAATGTTCCTGCTTATAAAGATCATATTATTTTAATACTTGGTTTCATTGAAGGAAATTATGTTTGACTCTCTCCCTACTGTTTTTGCAATAATTATATTAGAATAACTCTCCCAGCTCTTTTTTTTTTTTTTTTTTTTTAACTCTCCCAGCTCTTAAATCCTATGTGGTTTCATTGAATTATCAAGGGGCTTCATTCTCCATCTTGAGAAGGTCCATGTATCTTTTCCAACCCATTCTACTGAATTAGTTCATATAGGATTTTCTGTTTGAATAGTGATCTGAGTTCCTTACAAGCTCTGCTTGGGCCAGACTTCAGACATCAGCACCAATTGGTTCCGTGATCAACAGGGTGATTCTCAGTAACTCCTCTAGCTACACTCCTCCCTTGCCAAAGCAAACAAACAAAAAGAACACTAACAAAAGCATCTTGCAACCCTGGGCTTTGGTTACTCTTAAAGGACCACGTGCAGATAATATAACCACATGACCAAATGTTCCCTCCAGTAAAGTGCTTGCAGCGGAATTGAGTTCGGCGTGTTTGTTTTAACCACACAGTGCATATGCCATCTGGCATATTTCGCATAAAAATGAAACTGCTTTCATGGCTGAGTAGATGCCAAAATGGAATTGTATAACAGGAATAAGGCCTTGTCTGGTTCATGAATATACCTTAGGTGCTGTTTCAAGCATGAAACTATAGATGATGTGAAAATAGTCACTTTTTTTTTCTCTTCAGAGGTGAAGGATACACTAAGAGTGAAGTCACTCACTTCTGTGAGCTATGATTTTTAATGTGGAGAAAAAAAGTTGCAAATTCTTTGTCTATGATTTTTGAAATGTAATCCAAGGCTTTAATTTAGCTTTGGGTTTATGCCTCTCTGGAATAGCTGAATGGTGGGGGGATATAAAACATTCAGACTAGAGATTTGATCTTTTGCTTTCATAATGAAAAAAAAAGTCCTAAATGTCTAGAGCTTCAGAGTTTCTAGAATATATCAAATATGTAAATGATTGACAGAATTTCCTCCTTCTTTTCCATTACTTTAATGTCATGTTGTCAAATCCCAAGCCAGATCCCCTTTTCCACCTTCCCTGAGCCCTCTATACACCTTAAGAAAATGAATCTTAATCCATCCAACCTCCAGGGTGCTGATGTAGGTTTAAGGAATTTTAGAACACTGCATCAATTCTAGTGGGACATAATCACATGGGTGAAGAGGTGCCAGAGATTCATGGTTAAAGGTATTTGTAGAAAATTTGTGCATCTCTACTATGTTGTATAACCTAATAGTATATTCTCCTCTGTCTATAATAACTTATTTTCTGGCAAACTTGGGACTCAACATTTCTCATGGTTGATATTCAGATTTACACAAAAGTATTCTCTTAATGCACTTTCATGCATCTCATACATATTTGTATTTCTTTCCTGCATAATTTTAGGCTCAGTAGAGTGTCATAATAAACCTTTCTCTATGTTATCAGGACCAATATCTAGAGCATCTAAGCAATTTTCAAATCTTTCAAGTCATTTATCTCACAAACTTGCCGCAGTACAAGCATAAGTGTGATCAGAAATTGGGCATGCATCTACTTTTCTGGTCAACTTAGCTCCAATGTACAGTCGTCCCTTGGCATGCAGTTATGAAGTCATTAATATCTCAAATGGTACATTCTCATAACATGTGATGGAACTTCATGTCATACAGCTATAAGAGATGCTTAGGAATTTATGCTTGCAAACTAGCTTTGTTATTTGCCTTGTAATATAACACTAAGAACCTTGTTAAGCTATTGCCCCACAATGCTTATTTGTCTCTTTCAAGAGGGGTATTTACCCCATGCCTGCAGGTATTTTCTGATATTTTTTGCTTAAGAAACCTCCACATGTTGATTCTCTCCAGCACTTGTCTACACAAGGTTTATGACTATAATTGTTGTTAAAAATGTCTCTGAGCCAGATATGAATGTACTGAGGCTTCCCTTCACTTGCAATCAAATTTTAAATGATACGAAGCTGTAGATCTGTGAGGGATTAGAATTTAGTCAATGTTCTGCAGGAATTGATTTCAATCTCAGAGGTCTTTGGAGAACTATCATTTGAACTTTAGAATGTCTGCTCTCTCTTCTAATACTTTCTGTGTTGGAAACAGTTTACTTCTACCTGTACTCCCTAGAAAAGAGAGAAACATTATTTAGGCTTCTTGCATAGGTCCCTATAGCTGGGGATGAAAGCTTACAGCAATATTAACCTCTTAGTAATTTAGTTACAAGCTTGTCATTCATATGTAACTTGTGGTTATTAACCTGAGTTTTATAGTTCATTTAGGCTTTCAGGGTATAAAGATTATAGAAGATTGGCAGAGCCTAGTCATTACCCTGTTTTGCTAAGCTTCCATCCATTTTAGGAAGTCTATTCCAGCCCTATGAACAAAAATCACTCTGCTTTGAGCAATGCACAGAGCTGCCATTTTGTCCCTGTTCAGGACTTGTAGATGGCCTTATAGATGAAGTGCCCAGTTTGAAGCTGCACCCAGTTTGAAGCTGATCTTGAAGGATGGCCACATATGTGTAGATTTGCAGATTCTTTTGGAGATGAAATGGCTGGGTTTTCCATTGATTTTGAATTGATGGAATCACATCTGGCTAAGAGACAGAAAAAAGTCATTTTGGATAGAGGAGAATACACTTGTGATGTGCAATGTGTCACAGACTGGAAGAGATTTAGCAGTGACAATTATTTATTTATGTTTTTTCCTTGTCACTTCCTCAACTGATATGCTGTATTAAAGATAAATGTGAAATAATCTGCAAGAATTGATAAAGATGTTTGAAATTCTGAACACTACATCAGTGCTCCATTGGCTGGCATTGGGTGATGGGCATTGAGGAGGGCACTTGTTGGGATGAGCACTGGGTGTTGTATGGAAACCAATTTGACAATAAATTATATTTTAAAAAAGTTTTAATTTCAGTATCTCAAAATGTACAGGGGTTGAGGGCGGGGGTAGATTGGGGGGGATAGAGACTGCTGGAATCTTGTTCAGGTTTTGTCAACATGACCAAATAAGAAGATAAGAGAGACCACCATAACCTTCCAACCTTTCAATGATGTACAGAAACCCCAATCTATCTTTAGATGGTAACATCTGCACATTTGGCATTGGCACAAAAATATTTTTTAATGGTGTGAAATTTTCATTTTTTCCTATGTATATTTTATTTATTTATTTTTAAAGTTTATTTACTTCTGAGAGAGAAAGAGAGAGCTCAGTGGGAGAAGAACAGAGAGAGAGAGAGAGACAGAAAGAGAGAGATGCATAGAACCTGAAGAAGGCTCCAGACTCTGAGCTGTCAGCACAGAGAGAGAGAGAGAGAGAGAGAGAGAGAGAAAGAGAGAGATGCATAGAACCTGAAGAAGGCTCCAGACTCTGAGCTGTCAGCACAGAGCCCAACATAGGGCTCAAACCCACAGACTGTAAGATCATGACCTGAGCCAAAGTCAGACACTTAACTGACTGAGCCACCCAGGTGCCCCTCCTCTGTATATTTTAGAAACGTGTAGTCCCAGAGTTAGACCAAAATCTCCAAATAACATTGCAGGATTTCTATCAACTATTACTAAATACACTATCATCTATCCATTCATTCAACAAATGTGTGTTGGGCACTGACTAAGAGCTATTTCAAATGCTGCACAGCCACTGGTGAATAAGTTATACTGGGCCCTTCTCCTTGGAGCTCACATTCTTCTGTGCATAGAAGGAGGAGGCAGGGAAAATTTCTGTCCTGAGATGATGCTCGATAAGCTCACCTCTATCTTTTTTAACATCCCATTTGTAGTAATCAGGGAAGCCAGCTTTATATTCATAAATATACCAACCCTTACCTTTATTAAGTACTTTGTATTAGCCCAACACGTTTTTCCAGTTGTGCCTCATCTGCTGTCTAATTCATTGGTTGACTTTCTAATGTCATTTTTAAAAATTATTTTAATTTTTTATAAGCTCTATTTAATTCTTTCCTGAGTATATCTCATTATTTTCATAGGCTTCTCTTTGTTATCCTTTAAACAGATAATTTTATTTCTAAAACTGTATTAAGCATAATTATTTTAGAACATGCATTTGATAATTCTAATATTTGCAGTCTTTCTGGGTCTGTTTCTGCTTTTTTGAAAATTTAAGTATATGTTTTATGGAATATAATTTGTGGGAATTTTTTTGAGGACCAGCTTTAAGATGGTTTTCGTTTGTCTATGGTAAATAAATTCTCATTCTAAACTAATTTTTAAGCTCCATATTCCCCCTCCCACATGTGAACAGTGTAATTCTGGCTGTAACCCATCTGAATCAGCTCATAAGTATAAATTCTCAGGGAAACATTTCAGTCTGTCCCTTCTCTCCACCCAGAGCCACAATGAGACTGTCTTCAATGTCTCCTTCAACAGAAAATTTTCCCCTAGCTTATCTCCTTTCATGGAAGGTATTGCATTATGCAGGCCCTGACTTTATGTGAGATTGTCCTCTGAAGATATAGCGTCCCTTCAGGTCTTTGCTGGTTTTAGTATCATTATGCTTTAGCTCAGATCTTGCCTTTTCAAGGAGTCCTTTCTAGGGCACTTTGGTAGCTCAGTCATTTGAGCATTGGACTCTTGGTTTCAGCTCAAGTTATAATCCCAGAGTTGAGGAATCAAGCCCCATGTTAGGCTCTGTGCTGAACATGGAGCCTGCTTAAGATTCTCTCTCCCCCTCTACCCCTCTTACTTGCTCTCATTCTCTCTCTAAAATAAAACAAACACCGAAGTTTGTTTTATCTATACCATGGAATACTACATGGCAATGAGAAACAATGAAATCTGGCCATGTGTAGCAACATGGATGGACCTTGAGGGTGTTATGCTGAGCGAAATAAGTCAGGCAGAGAAGGACAAATATCATATGTTTGCATGTATAGGAGGATTAGGAGGAACTTGACGGAGGAACAAGGGGGAGAAGAAGGGGGGAAATGGTGGGGGAAAGGGAGAGAGGCAAACCATGAGAGACTCTTGAATGCTGACAAAAACTGAGGACTGATGGATGTGGGGGGGAGGGGGGATGGGCATGGAGGAGGACACTTGTGGGGATGAGCACTGAGTGTTATGTGGAAACTAATTTGACAATAAACTATTTGTAAAAAAATAAATAAAAAAAGAAAAATTAGAGGAAAAAAGAAACTATTTGAAATGTAAAAAAATAAAAATAAAAAAAATAAAAAAATAATAAAATAAAATAAAATAAAATAAAATAAAATAAAACAAACAACCCTACAAAAACCAAAGCATCGTTTCCCGACTTTCTGAAGTAGACTTCCTGGTCATGTTATCCTATTGTTGTCTTCATACCCATACTAATACCTAAAACTGTCTAGTTAACTAGTTTGTGAATTTTTTCTATTAAAAATCAGCTTTCCCAATCAAGACTACAAACTGCACAAGTGTGAGAACTGTCTCCTTTATTTACTGCAGCATTCCCAGTGCCTGAGATGGTACTTGGTCCAAAGGAGGTCCTCAGAGAATTTATATTGCATTGGAAATTGATGGAATGAGCTAATCAATAGGTTAACACTATGTTTCACCATACCACTCAATACATGGAAGTTAACTTCTTTCTAGTCTTCATACCCATGTTGTGTAAAAAAAAGAAAGAAAATAAAGTATAAGGGCTTTTATGGTCAAAACAATTGTTGTGTTTTGTAACTGTTTACCTGGGTTCAATTGCCCTTTGCTCTCTTCCTTCAACTTTGGTCTGGAGGTTCCCTCTCATCTCAGTTGGATTGAGTGGAAAGCAGGCTGAGTGGGGACTAAGAACAGTCAACCTTTCTACAGCATAATGAGTGAGTGGGATGAGCTTCAAGTGTGGCTTTACTATGGCCTGAATCCCTTAGTATTTATAGCAAGGCCCTGCTGACAGATGTGTGTACTTGAGGAGGTGATGGCAGAATATAGTGCTAACTCTCCATATTTGATGGAGCTACCTCTCGTTGACTATGAAATGGTGCACTATCATCCTTCTCAGGTGGTAGGGACTGCTTCCTGCCTGTCCCAGATGGTTCTAGGCCAAGCAAATGAAGCTTAAAGCAGCAGTTTTACCCTGGATATTCAGAGAATAAAGTATTGGAAGTCATGTAACACATGGCCAAAAATGTAGTGCAACTAAATAACTTAACCTAATTCATTGCCATCAAGAATAAGTATGCAAGTAGAAAACTCCTGAATATCAGCATGATTTCTCAACTAAACTAAAAAGACATCTAAGACTTTGCCTCATTTCTTAGGGTACCATGACTCCAGAGGAAGAGTACTTCTGTGCCCTCTGTTGCTGACTAAGAACCCTTTGGTCATAAGTCTTGGCTGGTAGCTTAGTTCTCTCCAAAGAGGAAGAGAGTATAGGGACTCTATTAGTTATCCCATGATATGCCAGTGTATTGCCTCCTGTTCCTTCCTCCCTCCCTCCCTCCTTTCCTCCCTTCCTTCCTTTCTTCTTCTTTTCTTTTTTCTTTTTGGCTGTAAATCTGGGCTTCTGTCCCTCTTTCCATTTCTAGATGCACTAATCCTAGTTTGTAACTTTGACTGTCTACCAATAAAACTGCAGCTATACGTGGTTGATTTCAGACCTATATATGGCAGTTTTCATATCTCATCCCAGGTCTCCAACTTGATTGCCTGTTTCCTGTTTCTTTTATCACTGCTACAATTTGCCTTGGTCCTCTCTTATTTGACAGTAAAAGATGAATCGAGGAGGAAAACAAGGCCAAAACAGGTTCTCTTGTTAAATATTTTTAAATACCAGAATACTACTGAAAAACCATAACTTCATATTTAGGAAATGTTGAAAACATATAGAAAAATAGAAGGAAAACAATCACATATAGTTTAGCCACCCAATCACCGTGATGACATTATTTTCTTTTGGTTCTTTTATAATGCTCATTTTATTTTCCTCACACTGTATATATAATTATACTGTACATACAATCTTGAATCCTGAGTTTTTCAATTATATCTTTAAAAACACTTGAATATGGTGTGCAATTGGTTATGTAGTATTCCAGTTAATGGGTATACTTTAATTTCTTCAGGCTTTCACTTACTATGAACATTTGCATTGTTTAACAGGACGTATGTCAATATAAAATGTTTATAGACCTATTATAATATCCATATCATGTGCTATATCAGATCCCACTCTTGAGAAACGAACGATTCAGCAAAACCTATCATTAGTGGAGGCGAGAGTTGGTTGTAAGGTGCTCTTAGAAACTGTGCTTTGTAATGGATCATATCCCAAGAGGCAGACTGAGGGTGGAGAAGCTCACATACACTGGACTGAGTGTGTGCAGACATAGGCATGTGTGCAGAGCCTGGAAGGGATCCATTTGGGGAATGTAACATATGGAGCATGGTAGGGATTCATTTTTTGGTACAAGGGAAACATATATCTATGCTTCTCGCAGCAAAATTTTGATTTCAAAGAAATCTCCAAATTGCAATTTACTGAGATAGTCACATAGAAATAAACATAAAAATAATTGTAAATGCCTTTTGTGTTTCTAGTAAGATTCAAAATGTTATGTCCAAATTTGCAAATTTATGAAGGAAAGAAGACATTTTAAAGTGAAATTGCTTCTGTGTCAGGGATGTCATTGTTGCTTGGATGATCATAAAAAAAGGAAAGATTTATGATTCTTAAAAAGTGTGAGATCAGGTTTGGCCGTGATTTCCCTTTATATGATACATATATTTCAGAGATTGAATTTAAATTTGGAATTAAATAGCTTCATGGGGTATACAACGTGAAAGTAAGACTAGATTATCTTGATTTTTAGAAAGTTCTTAAGGGTATCCTAAGTAAGCCGTAATTTTTTTGAAAGTGAATCATTTCAGCATTTCTCTGTGAAACTTATGCTAAAAAATAGAAAAATTAAACCTGCAGGGGACAATAATCTGGTCCTGATGGAAAAAAGAAATACAGCTATGCTTTATGAAATATCTTTGCTATACTGACATGGAAGTGACATCATGTTTTAAAATATCCTTCCGGAGTAGCATAAATGAAAACATATTTTTCTCTGACTTCCTTCCTTCTAACTGCTCTCCACCCTGTCTTTGGTCTTTCTGCTCTTATCTGCCATTTCTTTTGTCCCTTCTTCACCCCTCAGCCCTATCACTTTGATCTGCATTTCCTTATAATTTCTACTCCACTCCTCTTTAATTTGAAACTTCCTTCTTTACTTTGAGCATCTTTTCTCTACTGCACTGAATCTTTCTTTTAAATGAAATAGTCACATTGATTGTGAAAAATGAAAACAGTGTCAGATGTTGCCCTCTGCCCATAAATAACAACAAACAAAGCAGAACAAAAACACAGATGCAAATATTAAAATGTTTTTCTCATTTTAAGAAAAGAATTTTGCTGGATGTCTTAGATCTGTGTGGTTTTACCACAGACTATCTCCTTTTGAAGAACAAGGAAGATAATGATGAATACTGCTATTTGCACTTATTATTGATATTTTTACTCAAATAACTTCTCACTGACAGAGCTGATTGCTCCACCGAGGGTACAGACCAGTTAGGTTCAATCAGACAAGGCTTCACAGAGGAAGGAGATGACACCCAAGATGGCTAAATAATAAACAATATCCTGTATCAGGGATATCATTTAAATGTCCCACTTCCATACTTGACTCTCATCACAGACATCACTAATCAACCATAGCACTCTTTCCTGCCAACAAGGATGTGGTCCCATACTCCTTCCAAGCATTACAGATATCATAAGTAACACATCTAGTTAAGTTGAAATCAATTTGCCTTTTTTTCTTTAGACCAGGTCATTATATATCCCTAATGACTTTCCATCTCATAGATGCTCCAATACATATGACCCATAAGGTCATATGACCCATATTTCTTCACACTAGACCATGCTTCACTACTCATGCTGTTTGCTTAATATGAACTCTGGCTAGGAAAGAAGCACCCTATGCTCTGATAGCAGCAATCATGATCTATAGCCTTCTGAAAGCTCTGGGTATATGTTTATTGGATCAACTAGCTATTTGATTCTACAACTGTGTAAGGAACTTAAACAATTTTAAAAAATATTTATTTAAAAATTTTTTAAATATTTATTTATCTATTTTAAGAGAGAGATACAGAGAGAATGAGAGAGAGAGAGAGAGAGCATGCATAAGCAGGGGAGGGGCAGAGAGAGAGAGAATCCCAAGCAGGTGTTTCACCTCAGTGTGGAGCCCAATGCAGGGCTCAAACTCTCAAACCGTGAGATCATGACCTGAGCTGAAACCAAGAGTCAGTTGCTCAACCACTGAGCCGCCCAGGTGACCCTCCCCCATTTTTTTTATTTTGAAGAGAATAATGCTTAGTAAGAGTGCAAAATATTTCTTATGCCATATTTTATGCTGCTATTTCAGTATTATTATCATATAATTTTAGTGAATCTTTTCTCAAAGAATTATTCGTAGAAATGGGTTGTTTAAAAATCATTTATGTGAAAATTAAGATCTTCTCTGCAGCTCATTCTGTTGGAAATCAACAAATTTGAAAATTAATGTCTATATTGTTCATAATCTTCTCTTAAAGAGATGGGAACAGAATTTAATTTCAGAAGATGAGATTTGCTAATTGACCTCTCTAGAGTGAATTACTGAGGAAATGAGAATATAAGTAATTTTAAGAAAAAGGACTTAAGTTGTAATATACATTTATAAAAATACATGTTATCCATGACTCTATTATGTATTCTAAGAATTTCTATTATTCACTCATGTGGCTCATAAGCCCTCTTTCAAGGTGAAAATCTTATTTGTTCATGTCTACGTTGTTTACTATTTGTTTATGTCTTATTTGTTATGTGAACACTGGAATTAAATATTCTTTTGAAGATAAATAATTGCCAATTTTTCCCAGATCCAGAAATCCTAATGCAAGGCAATAAAATCCAAGGCTTTCTATGCTCATGAGTGCATGTAAGTCTTTAATTTCTGAGAGACTGAATAATAACAAGTGATAAGCTGTAAGTGAGCAAATGGTTAGTGTGTTCTCTCAGGGTCCCTCCCTGGGGAGTTGGGATATATTCATCAGAATGGAAAACAGCTTCCTCTTTTCCTTAGAGGGGCTTCCAGTTCTTAAAGAGCAGATGGGATGGAAGTAAACATGCAACATTCACAGGTAACTACAGAACTACAAAACTATATTTGGGCACCACATAAATCAGTACATGTTTCTTTTGTTTAAGAACAAATTAGCTTTCATAGTTACGTTCTAGGTCCACTTGGAAAAAAAAATACACAAAAACCAAAACCCACAAACAACCACCCACCCAAGCTATAGGTGCTGGGTCTCATCATCTTTTTGATCAAACTGAGTTTGTATCCTTCCTTTAAAGATTCTAGCTTTCGATTTCTGTGTACCACTCTGAGGATCTGTAAAGCAGATGTCCTTCTGGTATAAACCCACGTGCCTTGAATTATTTTAGCCCCTCTCAGTAAATCACCCCTCTTCAATCCTTTCCAGGAAGGATTCCTTTTGGTAAGTGTGAACACAGTTGACTACTATACACTGGGACCTGGGATGGGGGCAGCCAGAAATTGGGCATTGTCCTCCAATCTTCAGTGCCCCTGCTAGCACCAAATCACCTTTGATTTTTGAAATGATATAATCGAAATATATTCTTTCAAATTGGGAGAAACAAAAAGGACGAGAGGCTGTTAGGCTCTAAATGACTTATTCAAGTCACTTTAAAACAGAGTCTACAACTGGTCTGTTTTGATGTGGAGGCTGCTATGACCTACCTATCCCCTTTGTCCCTTCCAGGCACTTCAAGTAGAAGGGATGTGTGCTAACAGCTGCCACCACTGCCCCTCACCTAGGGGGACTGATGGGGAAAAGAGTGTCTTGCCTATAACTTGTCTTGTACTACAAGCAGATATGTACTATCTGCTCACACTCACACCCCAGTCCCATATAACCCCAATTTTTAGGGAATTTCACTTTAGGAAATAAAATGGAGATTGTATGCTAAGAAAATCTTAAAACTTGTGGGAACAAAGGTACCCTCTAGGTTGGCCAGATATACTTCTCACTTGCTAGAAAATGATCTGACTCTTAATGTCACTTTCACAGTGTGACTATTGCCATTGTCTGCAGGTGCCCTGGAAAACCTAATTAGACACAGGGGGTGAACATTTTACTTTCAGTCAAGGGAATATTCCTCTTGGATAAATCACTGTAGGACCCTAAAAAATAATGGTGTTTGACTGGCTTGCTTTTAAAAGAACTGACTGAGCCCTCAGATTGTTTGGCTTTATTTGATACTTTAACACAGGATATAATCTATAAGATATGTGGTTGGGAAATCTCTTTCTTTCTTAAGGGCGATTTTTATTTGAAACAAGCATTCTCCACAACCAGTGTCTGTCTGACCAAAATTAGAGTACACCTATGTATCCTGTTCTAATTTTCTGTAGTTCTTTTTATATGATGAGAGAAATCAATTTTCTCTCTTCGTTCCTTGTAACACTGAATGTTTCGAAGATGATATTTTCCTTTAGCAAGAGAGACTCAGGATACATATTTGAAAAACTGGCTTGTATCTTGATTTGCCTGAATGTTATGTATTCTTGCTTAATCTTATTCATTTTATGTAGGTCTCTTCCCTATGAGTGGGTACTGGGGTAGAGTTATAGTTGTGAGGTGGCCACAGAAACTCTCCAATCTAACTTTTTGGGTCTGCTTAGGACCCGCCCTTCGTTTGTGTGGCTAATGACTCTGCCAGGCCTTGGCCTTTCAGACCTTGACCAACCGTGGACAGAGACAGCCCTGTTGCTTAGGTTTACCCCTTCTCACCATCTAATCTGGTGCTGAGCAGATCGAAGAACACATGGGGAGTCTCTTCTGCAGCAATGAGTGAGGTTCAAGTTAGACATGTTTATGAAATCTCATGTTCAGTGTGACCAAAGTAAGCTCACAGATACATTATTACAGGGTTTCAGCGTTTCTCTAAGTGCTGCTTGTTGATTTGGTCTCAGGCTCTGGTTTAGTACCTCAGTTCTCTTGCAGGGATTGGAAATTGAATTCCAGGTTGCTTGGATAGAGCTCTTTCCTTCTCTGGTCCCTGCTGATGGTCTCCATGAGGAGCCTGGACTCCGTCCTCAACATCAACTAGTCCAGAACTCAATGAATGTATTTCCGCTTCCTATTTATCCTGCACTGAATGACAATGTTTTCATCCCACCTGCCTTCAAAACTTGCTTGGAACCCATGTTATGCCTTCAAGTTTTGTGCATCAAATTGAATTGATTTAGATTTTGATGCCAAACTTTATCAAGTCCAAACTCACCGATTCTCAGACAAGTGTGTTGGGCTGGTGGATAACCTGAATAACCCTCTTTTCACCTCTTCAGGCTGAGCACACATAGTCTGTTCCTCTTTCTCTTCCCAAAGTTTAACATTGCAGAGTGCTTACACTTAAAGGGTAGAGAGATATGATTTACCTCCTTGCAGATAAGGGTAAGTAGGTCAGAATTTGGAAGTGGAATTCTTTTGCATTGAAGAGTTATGTGTTCTCCTTATTTATTTATTTATTTAAATAATATGGGTTTATGGGTGTTCTCTACTTTGAATAATAGTCCAGTCCATTTTTCTCATAACTAGATCAGATGCTTCTAGGGAATTAGAACTGATTCCTGTTTCTATCAGTCCCTCTGCCTGACACAGAACAGATGCCAGAAAAAAAAGACATTTCTTAGTTAATAGCACTAAAATAAGAATTAAGCTCACAATATCTGTAACGATATGCCAAAGCAGCCCAATTGGTCTTCTGACATTAACTTACTGTACTTAACTCCCTTTCTGATAAAGATATCAGAAATGGGATGGTCTAATTCAAGTCCTTCGTTTATAGATGATAAAACTTAGGACTGGAGAAGAAGTATATGGAACCATATGTGGAATGAGAGCCCACTGTTCCTAACCTCCAATGTGATACTCTTTAGACGTATGCATGCAGTAGCACCAACTACAGTGTCTAATGCATCCATGCACTCGACCCAGGTTGGTTAATTTGATATCTGTAGGAAAAAGAGAACCATCCCAGAAATTTTCTGTTCTGTTTTTGTTTTGCAAAGTGAGTTTTCACTTTCCCCTGATCTCTAAGGCAGAAATGAGCATGGATGGGTGTAAGAATGACACTGGGGTGATCAGACTAAAGCAGACCACATTAGAGCCACTAAAGGCTGTGCCAAGATGGTGGCAGTGAAAAGAGAGGAGCAGATATATTGAGAGGTATTTTAGAAGTAGAATTGGCACAATCTGTTGCCAGTTAACATGAAGGGTAAGGAAGTAAGGAGATGTTTAAGGTGACTCTGAGGTTCCTGGCTTGGGTGGCTCGATGGGAGGTGATGTCACTAATCAAGACATAGCAAGTTTGGAGAGGAAGATGAACTTGTTAGGTGTGAGATAGTTGTTAGACTCTTGGTACTTCCAGAAGGCAGCATATGTGAGGAGCTTAGAAGAGAAATTTAAATCCGAGGTATAGATCGAAGAGTTAATGTTAAGTGACTGAAGAAGGCTTCAGAGGTGGTGGTATCACCTAAAGAAAGGCAGAGAAAAGACAGAGGACTGGACACCCAAGTTCATGAGGGAGAGAAGACAGAGGGGGCAACAGGAAGTGAGGAGATACTATCAAAGAACCAAAAGTCCAGTAGTATGCAGAAGTGAGGTGAAGAGGAATGGTGAGCTGGTTATGATCACACGTGGTCTGCCCTTCTTTATCTCATTTGGCAAGGAGATCAAATCAGATGAGGCTTTAAAAAATTTTTTTTAATGTTTTATTTGTTTCTAGAAGAGAGAGAGAGACAGCATGATCAGGGGAGGGTCAGAGAGAGAGGGAGTCACAGACTCTGAAACAGGCTCCAGGCTCTGAGCTGGCAGTCAGCACAGAGCCCAATGTGGGGCTCGAGCCCACGAACTGCGAGATCATGACCTAAGTGAAAGTCGGACGCTTAACCGCTTAACCGACTAAGCCACCCAGGCGCCCCATACATAAGAAAGAATTTAAATTAAATCAGAAGAATGTCTTAAAAGTTTTTACAAGACATAAGAATAGATTAGTAGGGTTTTTGAATCTCTCATTTGGGAGTGTCTCAAAAGTAAAGACATGGAGGGATGCTGTGTGGCTTAGTCAGTTAAACATCTGACTCTTTCAAAAATTTTTTTACTATTTATTTATTTTTCTTTGTGTGTGAGAGAGAGGCAGAATATGAGTGGGAGAGGAGCAGAGAGAGAGGGAGACAGAATCTGAAGCAGGCTCCAGGTTCTGAGCTGTCAGCATAGAGCCTGAGGTGGTGCTTGAACTCAAGAACCATAATATCATGACCTGAGCTGAAGTTGGACACTTAACTGACTAAGGCACAGAGGTGCCCCAAGCATTTGACTCTTGATTTTGGCTCAGCTTATGATCTCACACTTCGAGCCCCATGTAGGGCTCTGTGCTGACAGCTGACATTGCAGAGCCTGCTCTACCTCTCCCCTGCTGGCACATGGTATCACTTTCAAAATAAATAATTAAATACATATTTTTAAAAAGAGTAAAGACATGGATATTTTATTTAAAAAAATTTTTTTAAATGTTTATTTTGAGAAAGAGAGAAAAAGCAAGCATGCATGTGGGGGTCAGTCAGACAGAGAGAGAGAGAGGGAGGCAGAGAGACAGAATCCCAAGAAGGCTTCATACTCAATGGAGGGCCCAATGTCGGGCTCAATCTCATGACTGTGAGATCATGACCTTGAGATCATGACCTGAGCTGAAATCAAGAATGACACTTAACCAACTGAGCCATCTAGGCTCCCTAAGATGTGGATATTTTAAACTGGAGTTAAATTAGTCCTATTTGAAGAATGCCTCTGAATTCCCCTTTAAGTTTTTGGTTCTTATTCCATAGAAGTGAACATATAAGGCTAAAGGAGAGCATTTTTATTTTTGCTGTGTACTTATGGGATTAATTCACCCTGTCTGAAAATATTGAATTTGCTAACTAGTTGATTTATCTAGAGGTCTCTGAATATTTCACTGTGCAATCAATTGTACTTTTAATAAGCCATAAACCATGTTTACTGCCTTATTTATTGAATTTAATCGAAGTGACTTGACGGCTAACTAGTACAGTGCTCTTGACAGGCCTCAGAAACAGGGTCTGTTTACCAGAGAAAATAATACAGCAAGATGATGGGATGATCTTATTCTTGAAAAATGCAACAAAGCAGAGCAAAAGTAAAAGATTTCTTGTTTGTTTGTTTGGGGGCAGAGTTTTCTGGAAGATAGAAGGCCAACACTGTGAAAACCTTCCTGTGGCTCTTCCTGTCTTTCAAGCAGGTGCAAGCGACACAAGATTCCTATTAAAGAATAGCCTTCAGAGCTCCTCACAGCCTCACTGCTGTGTTTGCCCAGAGGTGTAAATAGATTCAAAGGTCATCTGCTTCCTAATATCCCATTTCTTTTCTTTTGGAGTAGTTTCAGTCAGAGTGTGAAGCATTGAGATGAGGCAGCTCCCCAGTCAATCTGAGAGAATCAAAAGAGCCCTTATACCCCCTACAGAGCCTTTTGCAATCTTTTGGGTCTTAACACTCCAAATGATTTGATTATGTTTGGTTATAATTGCAAAATTGATTGAAGTTAGAGGTGGCCAGGAGGGGTCGAACTATGCTTTATGTCTCCTTGTAGTCACATAGATCAGACTCTGTTACTTTCACATCACCTGCAGGGAAGAATCACCATCATCTTTCTCAAAACAAAATGCACTGCAAAACAAATTTCATAGGCCTAAAGAGAGCTTTGAAAAAACTAGTTGGCACAGTAATAATTTGATTTTCATGAAGCAGTTTCCTTTACTGAATAAATAGCACTGTATTTACACACAGAATGAAGATCACTGAAAATCTCTTTATCTGGTTTTGACAAGTTCACTGAAAAATTGACAAGAGAAACGTTTAGTTTAGACAGTGGTGGCCAATCCAATAAAGATCTTGCTGAACTAAATTTTTAGGTTTTATTTCAACTACAAATAGACACACAGACTGGGGAGGGGTTGCTGTTTTCAGTACTTTTTTTTATGTTTACACATCAAACACTCATAGGGGAATTGTCTTCTGAAATATATAAGCCTTGGGTTAAAGAAGCTTCTAACATGAAGGATCAAGTTGGCATTTTGAGGGTTCTACCTTTTGCACTTGGCGCAAGTCCATCAATAACAGGGGAAATCAACCCTAGTGAACACTTAGCACTCTTCTACTCCCATGTTGCAAACACTCACTACAGTGTTCTAGAAACACAGTCAGTGAAAAGAAGCCATGTAATACAGAGTGTGAGGATAAAGTGACCCACAGCTTTTCCATATCTAGGGACTTCACAATGTGTAACATCTCCAAGATCACTCGGTGTCTCTGGAGTGGGAACAGAAGACATGCATTGCCCTGAACCCTGAGGATTCCTGCCAATTGTCTATACCTGGATTGCCTCTGATTCCAACCAACGTCTCAGTGGCTGCCTTTGGCATGTATCTGTGCTTATGCATGTGCAAGGGAGACATAAAAATGAAGGAGTTAAAAAATAGAAAAGAAATCCATACTTTCTTAGGGCAAATAGGAAAATAAAACGAGTTTTATGTCATTTTATTTTGAAAATGCATTTTATTTCTATTTACGAACTTCCATAATAATACGGTCACTTTGACGTGACAGTTATATTGTAAAGAAGCAAATATGATTTAACTAAAATAGCATTGTACTAGCTTTGAATAAAGCAAACTGCTGATAATAGGAAAAAGAAAATACTCTCTTTGTTACCTCATATAAATCATAGCACATTGGAAATAGAAAATGCCTTTAGTGAGAAGTAATGAATTAATAGATGAATAAATAATCCCCATTAAACTGCTGGATATTTTAGGAGTACAAATATTCCAAGGGTGGGAACTTTGTCTAAGCTCTTACTTTCTACAAGGTCTAGCTTTGGTGTGAATTCAATCAATACTTTTGAGTGAAAAAACTGCATTCCAAAGTCTTAGTGTTTACTTGTTTAGAGGGACTTTTTCAAAACAAATTCCTTTCACATACCAAAAAGGAGATTGGAAAGCAGATTATAGGGTGCAACAGAACTGAGGTCAGACAAGGAGAGAAGGGCAAAGGCAGGCAGGGCATGCACAGGAGGCTAGGTGTTCCAGAAGTCTTGGTTATTTGGTTAGGTGGCTCAGGTCCAAGAGCCTCATGTCTATGAAACTAGATGACCTGGGGGACCTGATGCAAGGACCCCAGCAGCTCCAGTGCATAGATGGTCCTTTGGCCCCATTTCATCCTGACAAGCCCTCTCCAAGTTCTGAGGTTTCTGATGATGAAGGCCCATTTTGGGATCCTGCCTAATCCAAAACAATTGAACTTTAGCACTGACTTGGGAAAAATAAGATTTGAGAGTCAAGGGAAATTTTTCCAATATTATCCCCAAAGCCATATGCAATTTTTAAAAAAGCTTTCTCTGGAATATACATTGTTTTCTATGGGACCTCGTGGAAGTTGAATATCTGGCAAAAAATGAACTTGCGTGGCTGTAGTGAAGGCTGTGTTGTTTCACTGCAGCCGTGTGAACACATGTTGTTTATGAGACAGTTTGCAGGTTTTGTAAGGGAAGGTGTAGAGGAACCTGGGGAGCTTGGCATTATTAGAAACACAGTGGAAGAATTTTGAGGGCTCAGCAAATCTGAAGCCTTCAGAGTTTTGTCTAGATCTTACCATAAGCACCACGGGTGATAACAAGACAAATGGTGAGGCGGCATTTATGTCTAGTAGAGGCAACTAACTTTCGTGCTAGGCCATGCTAATGTGCTCCAGATGCCTTAAAATCTTGACTGATCTAATAAAGATATGCAGGTTTGGTTTATTCTCTAGGTAGTGCTTGTAAAAGAGAGAAAACATTCTCCATGTCTGTCTTCTAGCTACAAGACTTCTGCTTTCCTTCCCCCTTTCTCTCTCTACTTCCTTTCCTGCCTTCATCCATCCATTCCTAAACGTTTTCTAAGAAACTACTGTGAAGATGTCAGGTGAGATAAGGTATGTATGTCAGGACACGATGCCTGTCTTCATGGAAATAAAAATGCAAATAAATATTCAAAATATGCCTGAATATGTTATGTCCATTCCCAGCATACTTGTTAGAAGGGGTGGTGGAGGGTGTGGGGGCACCTGGCAAAGGGGTTCTAACCTGAAGGTTGGGTACATGGACAGTGTGAACAATGGAGCCGCTAGACATCTGTGTGCAAGAAGTAGGGCATTCTTAACAAAGAAACAAAAAGAAACACTAAGTTCATGATTCTGGCATCCTATATAAAACATGAAAGCTCATGTTGAATATGTTTCAAAGGAAAGAAAATCAACAAAGGAGGAGAAGCTAACATTGTCTGGGGATTGTACAAATACCACCTTCATTGTTTCAATTAGGACTCACAATAACCTTAAAAGGCATGTGTTTTCCTTATTTCTTTTCAGGCTCAGAGAGAGATTCACCCATTATCTAAGTTAAACTATGACTATAAAACAAGTCTGTCTGATTCTTACATTTCTTTGGGATTAGGGGGGTTAGAAAATGTGATAAGGGAAACTGAAAAAAAATATAAAGAGGATTAGACATGTATCTCTTTTAGGTATTGTCTCACAATGCTAGGGATATAATAGATGGAGCGTCTTGTTTTTCTAGTGTTCTGTTGAACACAACAAATCCCAAAATAACAAAAATTAGATGTCTCTTTAATATCTTTAGAGTAGCCAAATAGTTAATTTTCTATGATATCCTGAAACTTATCTAAATTACAGCCATCCAAGAGCAGGTTCAGATATAACTAGATACCCTTACATTGAAAATAAATCATCACCAGTCTAAGAAACATAGTTATGAATCCTATATAAATCACATTTCAAATATGGTCTTTACCAATAAATAAGGTGAACCATTCACTACTCTCCCAAATAGTTAATTGAATATTTTGGAAGAATTTCTAATTGCAATGGCATTGTCTTGCCATTCCTTAGTGCTTAGCCTTCTAATTTGAGATCTACTGGAGGGCAACATTTGCAAATTAGAAACATAATTGAAATCTACTGCTGAATAAATTGATGTTTACCGCTACATAAAATTAGTGCAATCGTTTTAAATGGTATGGAATCTATTTCTTTTCACTTCACTGGCTTCTTACTTTTCTTTGATGGAATTGTATTTGGAGATGACCCTCAGAAACAAGCAAGCCTTCTCTTTGATATAGTACCAAATGAGCAGTAGGAGAGAAGGAATGGTGATATTGCTGAAGACCCACAGGTTGCTGTGATTTTACACAATGGTAAGATCTCCCTAGTTCCCTGACATTATGAGCCATTCTGAGTTAAGGATATTGCTGGGAAACTAATTCCATCTCAACAGACTTTTAAAACTTGAATAGTTGAAAGATGCAAACAAAAAGTAAATTTACATCTAGACTAGTAGAGAAACAAGACGGACTTTTGTCAGTGTTTAATTATGTCAAAGTTTTATTTTATTTTATTTTTTTATGTTTTTATTTATTTCGGGGGGGGAGAGAGAGAGAGAGAGAGAGAGAGACAGCATGAGCAGGGGAGGGTCAGAGAGAGAGGGAGATACAGAATCCAAAGCAGACTCCAGGCTCTGAGCTGACTGTCAGCACAGAGCCCGATGCGGGGCTCAAACCCACGAACCGTGAGATCATGACCTAAGCCGAGGCTGGATGCTTAACCAACTGAACCACCCAGGCGCCCCATTAAATCAAAGTTTTAAAAAAACAAGTGAACGCTGCAGAAAACACTGTGAAGAGAATGAACAGACAAGCCATAGACTGAGAGAAAATATTTGCATATCATGTATCTGATAAATATCCAGAATATGCAGAAGTACACATGGAGAATGTTAAAGAAACTCAAAACCCTTTTAAAACCAAACAAAAAGAAAACAAATTACCCAATGAAAAATGGGCAAAGATTTGAATAGGCACCTCACCAAAGATAGGCATATAAAAAATAAGCATATGAGAAGATACCCAATATCAACTGACATTAAGGAACTGCAAATTACAACAAGGAGATACCACGAATAACTTATTAGAATAGCTAAAATCCCAGAACCTGACAATACCAATTGCTGATGAGGATGTGGATCAGTAGGAAATCTCATTCAGTGCTGGTGGGAATGCAAAATAGTACAGCCACTCTGGAAGACAGTTTGGCAGTTTCTGACAAAGCTAAGCATAGTTTTACCATATGTGTTTCTAGATATTTGCCCAACTGACTTGAAAAGTTACGTTCACACAAAAACCTTTGCAATAATGTTTATATCGGTATTATTCATAATCACCAAAAACTGGAAGCAACTAAAATGTTCTTTAATAGGTGAATGGATGAACTGTGGTAAACCCATAAAAGGGAATATTACTTAGTGATAAAAATAAATGAGTGATCAAGCTGCAAAAGACACAGATGTACCTTAAATGCATATTACTAAGTGAAAAGAAAAACCTCCAGCTGAAAAGCCTACATGATCTATGATTGTTTTTTAAACAGTATTCTGGAAAAGGCAAAACTATAGAGACAATTGATCACTTAGTGGTTGTCCAGTATTTGGGGAGGGAGTAGGATTGAACAGATGAAACCCAGGGGATTTTTTTAAGAAGGGTTATGCAGTTATCTTTATGATACTCTAATGGCAGATACATGACATGGTGCATTTATGAAAATCTATACAACTTTGCAACATGAAGAGTGAGCCTTATGTATGCAAATATAAAGATCAATTAGGAGATTTAGGGATCCCAGGCTGGAAAGCAGATTGTTATGAAGGAATCTAACCATATCACTAGATATGTGTGACATAACCTCACCGAAGGTTGGGGAAGGCGGAGGAATTATTGTTTAAGGGGTACAGAGTTTTGTTGGAGATGATGAAAAGGTTTTCAGTACAAAGAGTGGTGACTGTTAACAACACTGTGAATATATTTGATGCCAATGAATTATACAATTACAAATGCTTCAAATGATAAATGTTATGTGTATTTTACCAGAATTTAAAATGCATTAGAGGAGGGGCTCCTGTGTAGCTCAGTCAGTTAAGCGTCCAACTTTGGCTCAGGTCATGATCTCGTTGTTCGTGGGTTCAAGCCCCGCATAGGGCTCTATGCTGACAGCTCAGAGCCTGCAGCCTGCCTCAGATTCCGTGTCTCCCTCTCTCTCTGCCCTTCCCCACTCATGCTCTGTTTCTGTCTCAAAAATAAATAGACATAAAAAATAAAATGCAGGAGAAGAAAGTATACACTTAAATGATTAAAATGATTTAAAAAAATGTGTATTTTACCACAGTTTAAGAACGATTATAGGAAAAGGCACAACAATAAAGAAAGTAGGGACAATAAATAGATCGGTCACTTAGAGAAGCGACTCTAACCTTTTTAGAGGCAGTGGAACTATTCTACGTGATACTGTAATGGTGGACATATGACATACATTCCATCAAAGCCTAAAAACTGTATAACATAAGCAGCCAACCCTCATGTAAACTGTGGACACTATATGTTAATAATAATATGTTAACATTTGTTGATCAATTGTATCCCACTAATGGGAGATGTTAACAATTGAGAAATAAGAGGGAAAGTGTGTACAGAGATGGCGGGAAGAGGTACCTGGGAGTTTTGCTCACTATTTCTACAAACCTAGAAAATCAATTAAATAATTCAAAATAATTCAAAAACAGGTGCTGACCTAATGACTACAGGAATGAGTGGAGATGTTAAGACTAAAGACAAAAGGAGGGGTGGCGCCTGGGTGGCACAGTTGGTTAAACGTCTGACTTTGGCTCAGGTCATGATCTCACAGTTCGTGGGTTCAAGCCCTGTGTAGGGCTCTGCTGACAGCTAGATCAGAGCCTGGAGCCTGCTTCAGATTCTGTGTCTCCCTCTCTCTCTGACCCTCTCGTGCTCTCTCTCAGAAAAAAATTTAAAAAAATTAAAATTTTTTTAAAAAAGACTAAAGACAAAAGGAATTGTATGTAAGTACTGCAGACTTGTTATCAAACTTGTTTCTCATAGGGGAACAGTCTAACAATTCTGAAATTACACTGCATGTGCACTAGGATGGAAAAGTATGTAAATACATGTCTGGATGGTGATAGCTACCGAGGGAGGAGAAGGTTGCAGATACAACCTTCTCTAGGAGGAAGGCTAGAAAAAAATCATTTAGTACTGGATTATGGTGAGAACATTGATATGTACTCATGTTTAGTTTTATACAGATAGCTAAATACCGAAACAATTACAGATATGTGTTTATACATTGGTTAGTATACAGACATATATTTCCAAGTTCTGTTTGCTGCAAAGGCCTAGAAGCAATGAGTATATCCCAAATCCATTCTTGGTTTCTGATACTATTCTCCAATAAAAGGAACCAGAAACAGGAGCAGGGAATACACAAGATGAGCCTGGACCGTACTGTAGTACTAAAAAATAAGAAAGTGCACAAGAAAAAGTATCCAATGGAGTATTTCAAAGGGATGCAAGAACCAACTGAAAGAGCTCCCAATAGCTAAAGCTGGAACAATTGAGCGACGAAATAAATAACGTAGTATTGGATTATAATCCAAGGTACAAAATAAATATTTATGAGTCCATTCTAACATAAATATTTGATTGAATAAGTTAATTAATGAGGGGGAATAGACGAATCTCCTGTGTAAAATTCCAGACAATTTATGTAGCTATTTCTCTTCACTGTCAAGAAGGTGGGACATAACTGATCCCTCTCCTATTCCTTAAGTATGGGATAAACATAGTGATTACCTTCCAAAGAGTTCAGTATGTAAAGGAGGGGAGGTGGAGAAGAGATGAATAGCTTTATAGTATGGAAACCTGAGAAACACTACCTCAGCCATGTGATCAAGCTTAACATCAATAACTGATAGTCTGTGCCCTTTTGATATGATGTGATAAATATGGCACTTTACTTCTGTAACTCATAAACCCTGTCTAACCATAAGAATGATCTAAGACAAACCTGTGAATGGATAACGAAGATGTGGTATACATTATATATATAATGGAGTATTACTCAGCAATCAAAAAGAATGACATCTTGCCATTTGTAACTATGTGGATGAAACTAGAGGGCATAATACTAAGTGAAATTAGTCACTCAGAGAAAGACAAATATCATGACTTCACTCATACGAGGACTTTAAGATACAAAACAGAAGAACATAAGGGAAGGAAGCAAAAAAAAAATATAAAAACAGGGAGGGGGACAAAACACAAGCGACTCTTAAAGATGGAGAACAAACAGAAGATTACTGGAGGTGCTGTAGGATGGGAGATGGGCTAAATAGGTAAGGGGCATTAAGGCATCTACTCCTGAAATCACCATTGCACTATATGCTACGTAGCTTGGACGTAAATTAAAAAAAAAATAAAAATTTTTAAGTAAAAACAGAAAAATATCAGACAAACCTAAATTGAGGGACATTCAACAAAATGCCTAACCACCAGTACTCCTCAAACTCATAAAAAATAGGAAGAATCTGAGAAACTGTCACAGGGTAGGAAAGCCTGAGAAGACATGACAACCAAATACAACATGGCACTCTGAATGAGATTCCGGAACAGAGAAGTAATATTAAGTAAACACTAAATAAATAAAGTAGGGACTTTAGTTAGTAATAATGCATCAGTATTAGTTGTGGCATTCCTTGTGACAAACATATCATACTAATGTAAAATCTTAACAACGAGGAAACTGGGTTCTGGGTACATGGGAACTTTTTGTACTATCTTTACAACTTTTTATGCAAATCTAAAGCTATGCTAAAATAAAAAGCTTGTTTTAAAAACAAACAAACAAACAAGAAGAGGGTGGATGTAAATACAACCTGAATTTAGCCCATAAAATATTTCAGAAGTGCTTGTGATAGTAACATCACAAAGGCAAAGGAAGACAGAAAAATGTCGGGATAAAAGCACCTACAGAATTGTGGAATGACTATGAACACTTTGGTGTCATTATATCTGCTTGAGGACATACTACAGGTTTGGGAATTACCTTTCACGCATGTGAAAATAAAACTTCCTCTCTTGACTTTTCCCACCATTGCCCGATTTCTAGTCTTTTTTACCTTATATATTCCAAAAGTACCTTTCCATTCTCATCTCCCACTCATTTAAACAAACCTATCTTCCAGGCAAACTGATCTAGTTACCACTTGATAAATACTACAAGGTTCATATGCTCAAAATTGTCCCCTTCATGTAAATGTACTTTCCTCTTGCAGGTCTAACCATCCATCCCAAAGTTCTAACCATCCCAACAAGAGTTCTTTGGCTCTCCTTGATTTCCCCAGACGAGAAGATCCCATTCTCTCCTAATCCACAAAGTTGCTCTGTACTTCTCATGTCAATCATATACTACTTTGTATTATGGTATTTTATATATTGCTTCCCTAATGGTTATTAAGATATTTACAGAAGGATGAGCTAATGAATTTTATCAATGTTGGACAGTCACTTTCAATTTAGGAAAAAACTTGAAACCAAGATCAATTAGAGTAAATTAAAAATAAAATTTTAATTATTCACAAGAAAAGTCACTTGATAGAAAGGGACTGCTACATTTTTCCCTACATCTGTTATTATTGTGGTTTCTCTATTTGCAGCTGATAATGCACGGAGTCAATGCATGTCAGGTAATACCTCTTGTTTGTAAGGCATCATTACAATAATTAATAACAATGGCAGCTCAGTTGATAGGAACTTGGCAATGTGTGTATCCTTATCTTCAAAGTTCCAAACAGTTTGGAATTTGGCTTTTTGTGAAACCATTTAATAGGAAAGTGTGTGTTTAGAATCTGCTCCTAGCTCAAAGACTGACCCTTATCTCTAAAGTCTTTAATGAGAAAGCACCTGACAAATTGACTGGCACACTCCACTCCTCCAAGTAATTTCCCTTCCTGCCAAATGAGTCTCTTGTAGTCTCCACTTCTAGCTTAGAAAGTTGTTGAATGATGACCAGTCTAAAGCCAATGTCTGAAGCTTCAGAAAGCTCTCTTCAAAAGGTTATTTCACAAAGTAAAATTAACTTATTGAAAAGGTGGAAAATCAATCAATCTATTTCCCCCCCATTGTGCCAATTAACTACTTGATGAGTTTTACTTGGTTAAATTGACTGACAGGTAAGTACTCCACAGCTTCCCCAAAAGGAGCCTTCATGATGATTGTCAAAGATTTATTTAATGAGGTTCAGTCCCATAGAGCAGCTCTAAAATAAACAAAAATATAATGTATTATCAATCTTCACAAGTATTATTTGAGTCTACTCATAAATTTTCCTAACTAGAATTTCTGGCTAATTTATTTGTTTAAAAAATATTCAATAAATACCTAAAGAGGATAGAATTTACATTGTGACCAAAATGCAAAAGAAAATCTCTGGACTTATTTCATTGAAAATAAACTAAAGTAAAAGGAATACTTTTTAAGTGAAAAGAATTCATCAAAATGGGGCTAGAAAGACTATAATCACTGACTTTACTATCCTTATCAAGAAAATTATTAGCTTATTACACTGCAAAAACATTTCTGTTGTGTAAGATTGTAATCTCAAAACAATATGGAAATCAGGAAGCTATTCCACAACCTTTAGATCATGTATTCAAGAATATTAGCTATGGGAAATGCTAAAAATATAAATTTAAAGAGTTAAGAATTTAGTTGGAAATCAAATATGGATAATGTAAGATGGCATTTCTCTTCCCAAAAGCATGGCTGAAAAGAATGTGAGATCATGAAGACATTATCTAAATGAGATCACAGAGTAAAGGGAACTTAAAAAAAGGATGTGTAGGATCAGCATGATTATTTTAATAAGCTGAGGAAAAATGCCAGGAGTGAAGAAGAGACTGAGTATCAGGAGTGAGGAGTAATTGATCAGAGTGCCAAGTATCAAGAGCAACATATACAAGTTGTCCTTGAATAAAATGATGATTCTTCAGCCTTGAGACTGGAAGGAAGAGGAAAATGGGTGTGGATACATAGACACTCTTAAATATTAAGCGCTTGATTGGAGACTGAAGATTAGCAAAAGGGGTCAGCAAAATGAGAGGGGCAGATAACAGAATAAAAAAAATACATTGCTGAGCAGCACTGGAGGGCCCACACATTGTAGGGGCACTAATATGTATGGCGGTTTTATGATATTCTTTTGCTGTACTCAACAGTTTGGGTATGATAATGGTAATGGTAACTTACTGTGATAAGTACTTTATTTAGATTAGCTCATTTAGTCTTCATAGGTAGCCTCTGAAAGAAGTACATTATTTCAATGAGAAAATGAAGGCTTCAAGGCTATGAAATTTGCCCCTATCTATTTATCACTATTTATTTCAACTCAAGCAGTCTGACTTACAGACTGAGTTTCTGGATGGCTGTTTAGGTTTGGAAGTACATTGTTTTAAATAAGAGACTTGGGCTATTACATACCAAGCATGACCAGAAGTTTCAATAATGCATGGAGATTAAACTGTTCAGGGATACAGTCATGCAGCCCAGGTCGAATCAGGAAGTAATGCCAGGAAGGAAGACCACTGGGTACCCTCGGAAGACCAAAGAACTGAAGTTCCCTGAGTCTGGGGGGACATTGTAAAGGAGATGAAATCACGACAATTCTATAGGAAAAGGTTATGGACAAAGAACAGGATGCTGGAGGTTTCTGAGGTGGTACATTTCTGAGTGATGACACAGTTCAAGTTGTGGCCATTGGTATGAATCGCTGGAGGGGAAGCTGTAAAGAGAAAATCAAGGACTCAAAAGGATATTCAGAGTTAAAGAAATTATGGTGGATTCTTATTTATATAGAACTGTGCTAAGGGATATTTATTCCTGAGTGACAGTTTTCACTGAGCAGACATTTATGTCCCTACTATAAGACAAAGAGAATTCCAGGCTTTCCAGATGTGGTAGTAGGCAAAACAGAAGAAGTTGCTTTCCTCATAGAGTTTACATTCTGGTGTTCATATACCAGGTAGTGATAGGTGTCTAAGAGAAAAAAAAAGGCAGGTAAGAAGAATAGATATAGTAACGGCAAGGGGGATGACTGCCTTAAAGGGTGTTTAGGACCCACTGAGGGGCGATTATGACCAAAAGGATTGAGTCATCATTTTCAGAGATGGGGAGGAGTGTGTGTGGGAGTTGTATAGTTTTGTTGGGTCTGAGAATTAGGAGTTATATTTTTGACCAACGAATTTGGAGAGATTCATCAGATATCCAAGAGAACTGTTGAGCATCAGCTAAATATTGGGTATCAGATTGTGGATTTCATAGAGACATTCAGAAACCTGGGCTAAGGATATAAATTTGGGAGTTGTATAGATGGTACACAAAGCTACAAAAATGAAGGTGATAGTTAAGGAAGAAAGGATAGAGACATGAAATACTCAGATATCTATATGCAGGGGCACTACTAAAAGGTGGGAATATGCAGAGAATCCAGCAGAGACTGAGGAAAAGAGACCAGAGGAAAAAAAGAAAGAAAACCGAAAGTATGATATCATGGAAGTCATGTGAAGAATGTGTTTCAAGATGGAGGGATGATCACTTGAATCAAATATTGCTGAGGAATAAAAAAAATAAAAAATAAACAATGACCACTGGATGGGGGAGGCAATTCGTGGCCATGACAGAGCTGTCTGGTTGACGATGGTTTAATAGAGTAGGGAGGAACAGAAATAGAAAAGATGAGCATCAGCACGTTTTCCTAGTTTTTCTATCAAGGAGAGCAGAGGAATATAGTGACAGTTGGGGAACGAGGCAGGATCGAAGGCATTTTTCAATGCTTAAGGTAGAAAAATCTGTAGTGGGTTTGTAGGCTGATGAAAGTTGCAGCATTGCTGAGGCATACATGAGAGGCTGTGAGACCCTGGCACAGGGGGAGAGTGTATAGAGTTGCTCCTGGGATCACACACAATCCATCCATAGTTGCAATTCTAAAGTTATTAAGAGACTAGGATGCTAGCTGACTGGTGGCAGAGACACTATTTATTCTGTATCTGAGTATATGAACACTGCTAAGCACAGGGTAAATTCCAGTGAGTGATGGTTAATGACATCGAACATGGAGGCTATCCAGGGAATTACCCTTCTGCTATCAAGGAGAACATGACTGGATAGCTGAATGAGCAATGTTAATAAACTGTGACAATTAAAAATCTGCGTGGTAATCTATGAAATGGATATTTAGTGTGACTTGCACTTTCAGAAGTGAGATTCTTTATTGAAAACTATAATCGGTGTAATGAGAGTTATTATCTACTCCTGAACCCATCGTTTCCAACCAAAGAAAAAAATCTGCTTTTCACCCATTTGGTGTTCTAATAACGTTTCATGGTTGTTTAAAACTTCTCCCTTATAGCTTGCCTCTGTAAATAGGACGTATTTTTGCAAACGGAGGGACACGGTATATTCTTTTACCTTTTTATTTTCAAAAAATAAGGTATGTTAGAGTGGAAAGAGATCTGAAATGGGAATCAGGACACTATATTTCTTGCCCTGGTTCTGCGACTAACTCACTGAGAATTGGTTTCTTTTCTGGAAAATAAAGTAGTTGGTCTGGAGGATCCAAAAAGTCCCTTTTGAATTCAAGTAATATAATCATAATAACAATCTAAATAATTCAGAAATTCACAGTTAATGCCCTTTATTTTTATACGCCCATAATATTCTATGTCAAGATAAGTAACATTTATATTGTTGAGAGGTTAACAATCACCCATGCATTAATATCTTACAGGGTTATTGTGAAGATTAAAAGAGAAAATGTGAAAGAAATTCACAAACCGTAAAGTGAAATACTGCCAGTCATTAATAACACATAGACAGTGAAATATTACATCCAGATTCTGCTTTTACTATGTGGCTTTTGGGACATCAAATAAAGTCAGTATGCACAGAATGTAAATTGGGAAGAAGGAGGTTTTACTCGAAGAAGGTGTGCAATTGCTTTAACTTTTTTGTTGTTGAAAAACGGCCATACACTCTTACAGGAATAAAAGGACTTTAAGACCTAGGGAAAGGCATTGAGATAAGCATAAGGGATGGATGTACTGGTATTAATTTACTGTCAAGCAATATGTCTGCATCAGAGTAGCATGGAAAGAAATATAGTCAGGTTTCCTAAAATTCTCGGCTTTACATTAAAAACAAAACTAAAACTGGGGCGCCTGAGTGGCTTAGTCGGTTAAGCGTCCGACTTTCGCTTAGGTCATGATCTCGCAGTTCGTGGNCTAAAACTAAATTGAAAATTATAATTAATTAATGTGATACTTTTAAGTTTCAAGGTAAAGTCAACAGTCTAAAAATTCTAATCTGTTATCAAAATTATGTATTTACTTCCTCCCCAAATTATTCCTTTTTGCGTAATTTTCATTTTTTTTTCTATTTGTATACATTCCTTTATTCATTCATAGGAAGAAATTTAATAATAAGCATATTATCTGGCAATTTGCATTTTTTTTCATTTAACAAGAACTGTGCCTTCTTACTGGAGAAATTGTTGAAATGGATATGCTACAACACCAATAATAACAATGAGACTACATTTCAGATTTTCATAGCATTTAATTTGGGGGGGGGGGCAGCTTCACAGTTATCTCACTTTCTTCCAGCAATTCTACTTCTTAGCCAAATGAGAAGGCAAGTCATTCAACCTCCCTGTACCAGTCTCCCTATCTGTAAAATGGGGATCATAGTAATACTTTCCTTAATGAGTTGTGCAAAGATTCAATGAGTTAATTTATATAAAACATTTAGTAATCGTGTTGCCATAGGAAATATGTTGCCATTTAGTATAATTACTATTCTTATTATTACCCCTCTCAGTGGTTTGGAGATTACAAATGTATCAGCTCCCAGTGCCATTTTGCAGTAGTCCTAAGGATTCATCAGATGTTAAAAACTCAAATGTCTAAAGGTGTCAACAAATGAATACAACATGCTAGGGCCAATTGTGGCACACTGAATAACTTCTAAAATCAGGAGATCCTATTCAGCCCCAGGCAATGTTGCCATATAGAAATACAGTCCTAGCACTGCCACACTGTCTAACATCTTAAGAAGATAGAAATTTAGATTTTTATTTAATTCTCTGACTTAAAAAAAGGCTGGTAAATTTTTTGATTTTGGGTAAAACAGTATGGACCAAACACATACAAGTTTGTGGATAGGCATGGACCATGGTCAACAGTTTCCTTATGGGCTCCCATTACTGTAGTGTGCATTGATGGAATCTTGATATAATCCTAAAAGACTATAAAAATTAGGGAATCATGGTTAATTCAAGGATTGAAGCACTGTCAAAAACAGATACGTGAGCTCCTCGATGGGCGTTAATAATGAATGGATTGGGAAATCTAACACAACAGATGAAGATCAAAGAGGCGTTGTGTATACCATGGACATGATCCTTACCACATACCTGGAGCTACAAGGATGCAGACTCTAGATTCCATGGTCTTTGGGGAGGATGAACGACAGCAAGAAAGTAAGCAGGAAGATAGGAAGTGCAGCAGGGGTTGGGGGTGAGGGTGGAGAAACCCCAAACGACACAAAAAAAAAACCCCACAGGTCTTCCAGACACCAATGTCCATGCTTTTCCATGGTATCAGGCCACTTCTAAATTAAATTAACAACTGTACACCTCTTCCCAATCTACAGAACATTAGGTGAGCCCTGCTTGGGGGTTCCAATATAGTTTTTACTGGCACTTGAAATTCAGGTGGTGATGACTGATGCTCTACCTGTGTTTAAGAAGGTAGATGTCAAAGGTGCCATTTTAGAGACAGATAAGTAAGGTTCTTTGATCCTATTGACAGAGGGTCTGGGGGGAGAGGGGGAAGCATGTTTTATAATACAGACAAATAACTCTGATGTGATTCAATTTTGTATAATCTACCATTCTTTATGACTTTTCAAAAAACATTTTAAATCACTTAAGTCCCAGTTCTTTGATGATTCCTTTATCACAGAGGGAGATTCTTAGATAATTGAAAAGGGATGAGTCATAATGAGTTTTCACTGATGCATGTTGCCTCTCATTACTAATTCCACTGGTATCCTATAGGGAACATAAAGAGCCTCTTGTCTCACTGAATGGTGGCATGAAAAGGCCTACATCTGACACATAGAGCTTGACTCTGTCCTTTCTGAACTGGATGGGCTTGCCAAGGGACAGAAAGGAGAAGGCTTTTGTTCTTTGACCCTCCGTCCCACAAGAGCTCTAATCCAGTCAATTTTATTCCTGGTGGATTGGAGAATACGCTGTGCTCCATTATTACCCTTCCAGATGTTCGTTCCACATTCGCACCTGCTCTTGTTTGCCACCCCCCCGGGACAGTTAGAAGATTTAGACAAACATGGTATAATTTCACGTTTACTGCAAAAGGCAGTCTCTTTGTTACTGAAATATTAGCTATCCTATCATCAGTTCACCTGATATTTAAACATAAGACAGTGTTATATTTCAGTCCCACAGGCAACTGAAAAATTAATGTTTAAAAATATTGCAAAGAACAAAGGGATCTTTCCCCCCTCATTTTTGCATCCTCACAGCCCACAGCTCCTGACGACTATAAATGTTTCAATAAATGTTTACTGAACCAAATCAAAATCATAAGCAATTGTCATTCCAGGAATGTTTGTATAGAGTTATGGGTTTTATAGATATGTTTATATTTAGATCACTTCATGAATTTGGGATCTGATTAGGACATTATTGAATTCATATAACATCCCATTGATATAGAATAGAGCGTCCTGGTGACTATAACCATTTGGAAGCATGACCAGAGTTCCAAATGTAATTGAACTAAGGCTTCTAAACAACAGGACGGGAAAGAAATGGTCACAAAGCCTACGTACAGGAGAGCTTGGTCATTAGCTTCTCTCTTCATCTTTAATTCTCTTCCTTCAAGAAGAGAGTTGTTCTATTATGAAATACATGGTACTAGTGAGGGAGTAGTGAGAGCAGCACTATGCTGGACCTTGTTGAGGCCTGAGACAAAAAGAAAAATCGGTAATACTGATCTTGAAATTTTAAATACTTTGATAACTTTTGTTCATCATGAATTTTATTAATTAATTTTGAGTTTTAAAAAGATCTTTTATCGGAATACTTATCTGGATTACCGAGCTTTTTGAAGCCCTTTTGAAAATTTTGTATTCTGGGTGAATTCCTCACATGCCTTACCCTAGTGGCAGCCCAGGATGTAACAATAGAAATGTTACTTTCTGGCTGGTATCATTTAGAAATAACCTAACTTCATGTCTTAATATGAAGCTGAGTCATTAAGAAACAAATGTAAAATAATCCAATCTTTTATTTTTAGTAAGGGAAGAAATGTGATATTTTAGAAAGATTTCTATCAAATAGAAATAAAATTATAAAGAGCCTATTATTACAAATGCTTTCACCTGTAAATAATGGCATATTCAACATACAGAGGCTTAATGTCTTGAATCTGTTTTTTGTTTTGTTTTGTTTTGTTTTTTCTTTTTTTTTTAATGTTTTATTTATTTCTAGGAGAGAGATAGAGACAGCATGAGCAGGGGAGGGTCAGAGGGAGAGGGAATCACAGACTCTGAAACAGGTTCCAGGCTCTGAGCTGGCTGTCAGCACAGAGCCCGACGCGGGGCTCGAACCCACGAACCGCGAGATCATGACCCAAGCGAAAGTCGGACGCTTAACCGACTAAGCCACCCAGGCGCCCCTGTTTTTTCACATTAACAGGTGGTTTCTCCAAACCAGGCAAATGGGGAATTCCTTCTCACAGTCTTCTAATGCTTGTTGCTTTGTGGTTATAAGGTATCCCCAATTCTAGCAATTGCATGCCTTTAAGTGCTGTAAGAAGGGGAAAGAATCTCACTATAAGTATATATTCCCTTTTACCAGGGTGCCTGGTCTTTCCAGAGGCCATACCAACATATCTTTGCTCATCCTTCCTTTCAGAATTATGAGTCACTCTGTCTTCCTCCTACAGAGGCTAGGAAAGCCAGAATCACATGGATCTAGTCACATGGCTGCCTTCAACAAAAGGTCTTAAGCAAGAAGGAAAAAATACTGATTTATAAGCTAACAGTGCCGATGATAGTTAGCTTCTATAGAATTTGTGTAAAATAATGTTTTAGCGACCTGATAGTAAAGAAGAGCTATTGTGTTTATAAAAACTCTTGGGTGGCCTAGTAGGTTGAACATTAACTCTTGATTTCAGCTCAGGTCATGATCCCACTGTTTGTGAGTTCAAGCCCTGCATCAGGATCTGCACTGACAGTGCGAAGGCTGCTTGGGATTCTCTCTCTCCCTCTCTCTCTGCCCCTCCTGTGCTCACACTAGATTGCTCTCTAAGTAAATAAATAATACATACATACATACATAAACTTTTTTTTAAAAAGAATTACATTCTTGAAATTGTATTCTTTTTTATTAAAAAAATTTTTAATGTTTTATTTGTTTTTGAGACAGAGATACAGCATGAGCAGGGGAGGGTCAGAGAGAGAGGGAGACACAGAATCCAAAGACAGGCTCCTGGCTCTGAGCTAGGTGTTAGTAACTGCATTTAAATATTGATTTCTTTGAGTTTGAATTCATTTTCTTAGATCTAGTTGTGCCTTAGGCAACAAGGTCTCATTACTATTAGCATTTGGAGTTAAGATATCACTGACCTTCCTTTTGAACTAAACTGAACCATATATTAGGCTGGCCTCTTTGGACCATTACATGATAGTGTTTTTAAGCAAATTATTTGCAACCAGAAAATAATAGTTACAATAGATTTAGCTACTCTTTGTAAGTTAAACTTTTTACAGTTTGTTATTTTGTTCATAGAAGTTTTATACCTTTTAAATTGTAAATACCTCCAAATGCTTTTTAACAATTTAATTATATGGTATTCAGCCATTCAGTATGTGGATCAACTTCCCCAAAGTTCACTGGATAGGATAGTATTTCTTTCCTCTTTTCTAGTATCTGAGTCACAGAGGTGTGATCTCTAAAAGTTTATTGCTGGCTAGCTGGGCTTCGGGAAGGTCTGATAGGTTTAGGGAGGGAAGGGATCAAGTTCAAGAATCACAGGCAATTACTATTACAGGCTTGACAAAGTAAAGTTCAGAGATCTTCCTGACAAAAAGTACAACATATTAAAATAAGCACAAGTCACAGTAATTAACAGGATGGATTTTTCGTTTCCTTTGTTGGTTTCTTTATTTTATTTTAGGATCACTTTTGTACCCCCTGAGAACATCATTCAGTGATCCGTGTTACTGTAGAAAAAGCATGAGCTAGGGATTTAAAAGCCAAATAACAATGTTAATATTTATGTATGATGACTTCAGGTTAGTCATGCCATCCTTTGGGACTTGGTTTACTTATTCACAAAATTGGTGGTTTTTTGTTTTGTTTTGTTTTGTTTTGTTTTTAAATAATGCCTTTCTTCAAATCTAGTCTCACAGAGAAACCTCATCTATTTGGATAGATGAAAGCAGAACTACTCTGCTTGAAGTTAGGTAGTGGGTCATTCTTGAATTCTTGAAAGATTCACTGAATCTTTCTCTTGGATCCTGTCTTCATCTTTGAGAGTTGGCCACAAAATCCTTGTGCTTCAGGAAGTGCCCTTAAACACTCATGAGGGGGAGGAAAGAAGGGAAGCTGTGAATAAGATCTTAAGGGATAAATCAGAACTCCTTTTTGTGTTTACTTTCCTACTTTTGCTTCTTTGTGATTTGTCAGGTTACTTAGAAGTCCTAAGAAATTGCTTTCATGCCCCACCTATAATTGCTTTAATGAACCTGTTTGTGAATACAACATTATCTTTATTCTAATTCTTTTGTTTCTGCACATGACATCCACTTACTTTCATTGACTCGTAGATGCAACATTTGCAACACCAATGTTCTTATTTTAATGTTTAACTGTACTGTGCAGAGAGCAAACACACACAGTGATTGTGTCACAAAGCAGCCATCCTTGGAAACCCTGAATCCGAGAAATGGAACATTGCCAAAATTGCAGACATGAAACTTTCCCCATTGAATTCCCCCATCATCAGTGGCTCCCTTTGCTATTCTGGCTATTCTGGCCCAGTGATGGTAACAGGGCCTCACTTTTTTCTTTTTTTTTTTATATCTGATGTTCCACCATTCCTTTTCAATTAAGCTGCTTGCATGTACTCTGTTTCCCATCAGGAATCTGAATGACACAAAACCCCTATAGAATTTTAATAGAAGTCATTTTAGCGGTCTCAGTGGAAAAGCTTCTTAACATTTCATGATTAAATATGATCCTTGCTGAAGGTGTTTTTTTAATAGACGTGATTTATCAGATTGAAGCTGCTCCTTTCTATACCTAATTTGCCATATACATATGGACAGTGAATTTTACCAAACCATTTTTCGGCAACTCTTGAGACAATCTTGCAATTTATTTTCTTGATTCCGTTGATGTTTGAATTACATTAATTGCATGTTGAATGTTGAGCTCTGTTGAGTTCCTAAAATAAAGCAGTTTGGTCTGGTGTGTTATTTCCTTTCCAAAATGTTACTAAATTTGATTTGTATATACCTTGTTTAGAATTTTTCTATCCATATTTTGAAGAAATTTATCCATAATTTTTAGTTCATTTCATATATGCAGTTAAAGTTCTAAATTATTACTCTGTTAATTATTACATGTATTACACAGGTTTTGAAATATAGTGTATTTGTGCTTATCATTCAGTTCAAAACATTTTACTGATCTTAACAGTGGTATTGCTTATTGACTTATGGGTTATTTGAAACTGTATTTCTTAATTTCAAAATATGATTTAGTAGTCATCCTTTTGTTATTAATTTCTAGCTAAATGTCCTTGTTGTCAGAGACCATACATGATTTTATGATTTTAATTTTTTGAAATTTGTTGATACTTCTTTTTTTACTCAGCCTATGATTAATTTTTATAAATGTTCTGTGTAGTTTTTTAAAAATATTTATTCTAAAGTTAGGTAAATTGTTCTACATATATTTAATAGGTAAAATTGATCAATTGTGTTATTCAAATATTCTACATACATCCTTACTAAATTTTTGTCAGCTTGTTTGATGAAATACTGAGAGAGATGTGTTCAAAATCTTCCAATATGATTGTGGAATTGTTTCTTTTCTTTTCTCTTCTTTCTTTTCAATTTTTTTTTTTTTTTTTACCCCATGAAGATTTTGCTTTAAAGATTTAAAGGTATTTTATTTGGTGCAAAAAATTTTAGTAATTTTGTATTTTCCTGGTAAATTAAATGTTTTCTCTATGATGTGTGCTTCCTTCTCCCAAGTAACCTTAAAACTGATTTTGCTATTAACATAGTGAGCCCAGCCTTTTTTAGGTTAGTGTTTTTATGACTTTCCTCCATTTTTTGCTTCTTAGGATTACTGTACCCTTTTTGCTTTATGAACTACATACAAGATTATTTTAAAATGTAATCTGACAATGTCTGTCTTTGAATTGGAACATTTAGTTCATTTGCTTTAATGTAATTACTGATGTATTTTGGTTTAAATTGCAATCTTAGTGTTCTATGTTTCTTTTTCTCTACTGTTTTTAATTTGTATATTCTATTATTTCTTCTTCTATGTGCTCTCTCAGTGGTTACCTGGAGTTTAGAGCATTCATTCTTAATTTGTCAATGGCTAATATTAATTGGCACTTTTACCCATACAAGGCAGGGGTCTTCCAACCTACATGCTATTATTGTCTTATATTTTATTTCATTGCATATTTGAATTTCAAGGCATTATTAATATTGATTTATTCAGTAAATATTAACCTTTATTTTCCTGGAAACTCATTTTTTTTCAGTGCTTCTTTTTCTTGTCTCCATCTCTGATCTTCCATCTGGGATCATTCTCTTTCTGCCTATAAAATACCTTTAGTGTTTATTTTAGTGTGGGTCTGATGGCAATAAATTCATCTTTGTTTGTCTGAAAATCTATTTATGTTTACCTAATTATTTGAGTGGTGTTTTCACTTGGAATAGAATTTTTATTACCTGAGTTTTTCCCTAGCCTTTTGAAGGTATTCCATGTCTTCTGGATTGCATAGTTCTTGTTGAGGAGTCAATCAATGGTTATTCTAATTGTTGCTCCTTAAAAGATAGTCTCTCTCTTTCTCTCTTCCTCTTCCTCCTCTTCCTCCTCCTTCCCTCCCTTTATCTCTCTCTTCTCTTTCCCTCCCACTCTCTCTTTCAAGCTGTTCCAATAATTTGTTTTCCTGGTGTTCAGTATTTACATATGATGAGCCTATGGGTGCTTTCGTTTTATTTTGTTATTTTATTCTATTTATCCTTCATGAAGCTCTCCAAGCTTTCTTGACTCATGAAAAACATGAATGAATGTTTTTCATTCATTTTGGAAATTTTTCAGCTACTATCTCTTCACCATTTCTTCTGTCCCATACTGTCTTCCCTGTCTCTCCAAACATATATCTATCAGACCCTATGACCATATGGTGCATGTCTATTTCTTTCTCTTATTTTTTAAGCATTCAGTTTTCTGTTTTTCCTTGGAAGCATTTTTTTTTCTAATTTATCTTTTAGTTTGAACTCTTCAGCTAGGTCTAGTCTGCCATTAAACCCATCCATCGATTTCTTATTTTTGGCTATTTTATTTTTCAGTTCTAGAATTTGTATTCAGCGTTCTTTCAATAGTTGTTAATGTTAACATCTTTTAATCTAGTCTCTTATTTCTTAAGCACAGTAAGCATAGTTTTTAAAAGGTATGTATGATGACTTGAGGATATGAGTCTTCTTCTGTTGTTTACTTTTCTATTTTCGTTCTTGTTGTCCTGTCTCCTCATCCTCACATGCCCATTGTTTACGATTCTATGTAGACATTATATTTGCAAAATTGTTTCCAGAAAAAGTGTGTGACCTCAGATGATGTCATCTACTTCCAGAGAAGGATGCGCAGTTTGGTTCTGCCAGGTACCTGAGGGTACTGCCGATTTAGAAACTCTTTAATCCAACTTTATAGGTGAAAATGATTTGAAACTGAGCTATAGTCCTTGTGAAGACCTGGCCACTTCCTCCTCTCAGCTCAATGTTACTTTTAGTTGTCCACTTTTACTTTTGTGATTCCAACCCAAAGGAAAGAGGATTAACTGGGACTTCCATTAATGAGTTATGGCTTCCGATCTTTATCTCTTTAGCCCCGCAAGATGGCCCACAGTACTTCTTGCCTTCTTAGCCATCCTCTCTGAAACTAGTAAATGTTTCTAAAGAAAAGAAGTTTAAGCTTCTTGAAATCAGTGCTAACCCATGTCAAGCTCTCATAGTTCACTATCTCATTAGCTCTCTGATGTCTACTTTTTCCAATTATTCCAAGAGGGAAGGTTGGTTTGAATTACCTAGTCTGCTACCAGACGTTGCTGTCTCAGTGAATATGTATATATACTTTTTTTCCCAGGTGATTTGTTTTACGGGTTATTTCTGGAGTGTCATAGTCCCCTTATTATTACTTCTAGGAAGATGTGAAATGCTAGGCATACACTTATTACCAAGAATTATATTGAAAAGTTTTATTTGCATAGAAAAAAACCTAGTTGTGGGACATAAATTTTACAGGCTACATCTAGATACTAAAAGATCCTGGAAATCTGAAACTTTATGCAAACTCTACTTACTTTACCTTGAAATGATTATGCAAATCCTCCTGAACTGGTATGTCAAAATACGAGGTGCAACTTGTTTCTGCTTTCAGGCTGCCTGTCTTCCCAAATTTCCAAAAAGCTCTTTAGGCACCAACTTCTGCTCCCTTTGGAAGTCAAACTGAATACATTTTCAGAGCACAACTGTTTCAGGGTTAGTTCATATATAAGTCTCAGCAAAGGAATATCCACTGAAATCTACTGCAGCTAACCTTCTTGTTTCTCTTTCTACTGTCACTGGCTCTAATCCCCCACCAGTTTATAAAACTCTCAATTCACCTTTTGTTTGCCCCATTCCTAGAGCCCATAGGTAACAATGCTTGCTCATCCTAGTTTTGAATAAATTACCATTATTCTCTTTCATCTTATCAGCTGAGTCTTTTACTGATGTTTACTCCTTGTTCCTCTCTCCTCTGTGAATTTTACTTTACCTGAGAAAAACATTTCTGGTCCCCAGTACCATCTTCTTCATTTCTTTCTCTTTCTCTGTCAGTTAGTTCTCTGAGATGCTTGCTTTCAAAATTTCTCCAACACCCGCTTTTTACAAAGTCAAGCAAAACAAAACAAATAAAACTAATACAAAAAATGCAGCCAATTCTCCTTTATTTTTTTTCTTCTCCGTATTTTTTTATTAACCAATGCCAAAGCATGGATATCTGAAACAAAATAATGTTCTTTCCCCAAACCTTTTCTCCAGTCATTAATATTTAAACAAATATCATTACTATCCATTTCCTTTTTAAAAATATACATATTTGAAGTTTTTTACATCAATAGACTTAATTTCATAGAACAGTCTTTGGTTTAAAGAAAAATTGACTAGACAGTACAGAAAGTTCCCATATTCTTCCTCTCTTCCTGCCCTCAGTTTATCCTATTGTTACTATTTTGCATTGATGTGGTATATATCTACAGTTGATGAATATTAATACCTTATTAACTATATTACATCAGTTGCATTAAGGTTCATACTTTGTACTGTTGGCCCCCTGGGTTCTGCCACATGCCTGACAGAATGTTTGCACACTTTTACAGTATCCTACAGGTACTTTCACTGATCTGAACACCCCCATCACTCTACCTACTCATCCTCACATGATACTTCCTCCCCACCCCTCTCCCACAACTACTGATCTGATCTCTACACTGTCTCTATAGCTTTACCTTTTCTGGAATGAAATATACTCAAAATCATACAGCATGTTAGTTTCTTTCACTTAGCAAAATGCAGTTAAGTCTCCTCCATGTCTTTTTTCAAGCTTGATAGGTCATTTCTTTCTATTGTTAAATAATATTCCAGTAAACAGAAGCACCTTAATTTGTTTAGTCATTCATTTATTGAAGGACATTTGATTGCCTCCAATTTTTAGCAGTTATGAAAAAAGCTGCTTTTAACATCAGTGTGCAGGTCTCTGTGTGGACATAATAATTCAACTCATTTGGATAAATACCTATGAGCATAATTACGGATCATGTGTTAGACTGCATTTAGCTTTGTAAGAAACTGCCGAGGTGCATTCCAAAGTGACTATACCATTTTGCATTTGCACCAGCAATGAATGAGATGTCCTGTTGCTCTATATTCTTTCCAGCATTTGGTGTTGTCAGTGCTTTAGACCTTAGCCATTTTAGCAGGGATGTAGTGGTATCTCATAGTTGACACTCATCTACTTTTACAAAGCAGAATCTCCAGTCTTCTAGGACACCTTTCTCTTCCTTAGCATCTATCATCAGCCTTTTCTGTGGTTTTTCCTTTTACACAGCTTTACATTTTATCAACTCTTCATCTTCATAGATGCTACCCTAGGCTCATCTATTGTTACTTCTAAATTACCTCCAAGCTCTCTTTCCTCCTTTAAATTTTTTTTTTATGTTTATTCATTTTTTGAGAGAGAGATAGACCACAGAGGAGGGATAGAGACAGGGGGACAGAGGATCTGAAGCAGGCTCTGTGCTGACAGCAGAAAGCCCTATGTGGGGCTTAAACCCAGGAACCATGAGATCATGACCCAAGCTGAAGTCAGATGCTTAACTTATTGAGCCACGCAGGCACCCTAGGCTCTCTTACCTCCTAAATGATGCAACCACAGCAATCTTTTCAAAAAACTCTAATGATGTAACATCATCCCCAAAACTTCCTGAAAACTTCCCAGTAGATTTGCATTGTGCTTAAGATAGAACACTGTAGGCTATGACAAAAAAATTGGTCCTATGTGGCTTTCCTCTACTTACTTCTTCAGCTGCATCTGGAGCCATACCCCTATACTCTCTGCACTAACCACACTACTGAGAGCCATGAAAGCACGGTCTATGACGTTCCATTCTACTAAATATGATCTTCATCCCTACCACCCTCCATTTTCCCCAACTCCCTTCATCTCATTTATTCTTACTCATCCTGTCCACTCTAAGAACAGTTGTCACATCTCAGGAAAGGTTCCCCTGAACTCACCACAGAGGTGAGTTCTCCTATTATCCTTGCAAAATACCATAGATCTCATGTGAAAGTTGTAACATTACATTTGTTTTATGGTTATTCAATTGATGTCTGTCTTTCATGCTAGATTCTAAATTAGAGGAGGGGTTTGCACTTTTGCTTGCTTATTCATTTAGTTATTCATTTGTTTTAAATCAGTACATCCTTAGCAACTAACACATGGTGTGGCACTAAGTAGATGCCTGGTAAAAATGTGTTAAATGAATGCTTTGTCCTAGCTGCTAATAAGATTTATCAGTCAGGAAGTGAAATTTAGGGGCCTAGGGACTATATAGTCAGAAAAATCTAATCTAATTGGCAATTGGATGTAAGGCAAGAGAAAAAGAGGAAAGGAAAAGAAAACTATCATTTTTGATGCACAGTGCTTTCTATTTCTTCTCACACTTAAGGAGCATTTAGAGAGGTAAAGGCTATCTAGGGGAAATTTTGGGTATCTGAAAAATGATGGTAGTTTTTCAAACTTTATTTAATATCTTCATTAAAAATAAAACTGCTGCTCTTATTTCCCCTATAAATTCCAGGAGGGTTTTTTTCCCCCTTAGTTTTTCTATTTGGATGAAATACAGAATGTGTGGTTTTTAATCAGCCTGTTCGTGTGCAAAGCTCCCTTAATCATGACGCCTCTCTCCTTGTATTACCCCCAAGATAAAGAACACAAGTGTATGTATGCTATGGCCTAACAGGTTACAAGGACATAATAAAAAACAGCCGGTTGCCATCCTTTCAAGTCCTTTCCCAGATGTCTCTTCCACACACTAAGCTTATTTGCATGTGCTGAGAACTGGCTAAACCTCTGACCACACTGTGCCTTTAGAGTATTTCTCACACTAAGTAAAGGCTCTGCCATTTCCTCAGAGATCTGCAAAGTAGCCTGTGCAGCCTCTGCCCCTTGAGGAAGGTTGTGAATTATTAATTAAGGCAATGAGAAAGAAGCATGCTTTGGGATGCTTCCCACCCTCCATCGTGCTAGCCCAGGACTCATTATAAAGCCTTTGGACGTGAAACCTTAACTCTGATAGAGGTAGAGTCTCAGTGAAGTCCTGTGCTCAGGCTGGCTTAGGCTGAGGCTGTATATTCACAATCATAGCTTAATTCCAGGCTGGAAGTGGGTGGGGATAAACTACAGTACAGAGAACTATTAACAAAGACTTAAAAAAATTTTTTTAAATTTATTTTTGAGAGAGACAGCAGGAGCCAGGGAGGGGCAAAGGTAGAGGGGGGGCAGAGGATCTGAAGTGGGCTCTGTACTGACAACAGTGGGCCTGATGTGGGGCTCAAATTCACACACGATGAGATCCTGACCTGAGCTGCCGTCGGACGCTCAACCAACTAAGCCACCCAGGTGCGCCGACAAAGAATTCAGAGACACTGTTTATTTCAGTGGAGGCTGACCTTCATTCAGCTATTCATTTGTCCAGGCACGGCAAAATTTCTAAAATAATTTTGGGTGCCAGCTATGTGCAAACCATGGAACTAGCCACGTGGACATAAGAACAATTTCTTTGGCTTACAAATTGTAAAGGCCCTGCATGAGCAGTGGGCTAGTACCCTGTGGAAAGGAAGCCTCAATGAGGAGTATGCAGGTAACACGGTGCTTCCTGATTTGGCCCCCATTCTGCTTATTTCCTATTTTCTCTTGTTCACTTGGCTGGTGGTTTTCCAGATGAGCTGAGAGAAGATGCAAAGAGGGAAATCTGGGTCTGTGGGAAAGGGCAGGTATACCTCAGCAGGCAGGCCTCCAGTCTTTCACTCCTGATCTTCGACTGATGTGCTTTTGTTTTACATATCATGCTCCTTTGTCTGATTTGATTGAAAGGAGTCAGTGACTAATACATTTGAAAATGATGATTCTAGGACAGACCATCTTTTCTCGGCAGACTGCTTATCATATTGTCTGCCTCCCTTAATAGCACACACGTTGCAGTTGCAATTGTTTGCATGTCTTTGCTTATTGTTTCTCTTTTCTTCTTCTTCCAACTTGGAAAGCTCTTTCCATTTTCCCTATTTACCTACCATGTATCAGCCCCGAGGAGAGCCCCCTTCTAAGGCTCAGTTCCGTGGAAGCTTTCTTAGTAACTCTCACCTGAACCTGCAGTTGCTTTCTTTCAATCATCAAAATGTTGAGCAAAGCGCTCGGCTCCTATTGTGCCCTTGGCAGATATGTGTTGGCTGAATGAGGATGTAAAACGACAAAACTGAAAAGAAGCTGCGATGTTATCTGAAGGACAACCCCTTAGAGTTCAGCCGTAGGACACACACCGACCTTCATGTTTTAATCTGACTTTAGGAAAATGTGTATAATTTCATTTTTTACTTAGAAGAGTAAGAAGAGTGGGAGAGGAGTAGAGGAGAAACTAAATAGGTTTCTTCAATAGAAAGCAATTCTAATATCTAAGAGCTATGCCACACTCAGGACTCCTGAGTATCTGTTTAGCTTTAAAGAAGGACTTTAATTCCCTACTCTGGCCAGTCTGGCAAATACCAGAGCTCTTCTGAGAATTTTACAATTTCTAAGGAAAGGTTACCATTGGTTATAACCTAGTTTCTTCTATTTCAACAACACAGCAAATGTTTACTGTGTTTCTACTTACTCTGAGGAGTACGAGGGAAAGGAAATTGAATGAGGCATAGTTTTGCATCTGAAAACTCACAGTTTAGTGGAGAGACTATCACAAAGAGAAGAAACACTGCAGCCCACGGCAAGAATTAGAGTGGAAGTAGAAAGTGCAATAATAAATAGAGGACAGAGAGATGAGTTTTGTCTGAAGGGAATCCCTAGCAGACCTGATAGAAGAAGGATTGCCTAAAGATGGTGCAGAAATTCAATGGGGGGAAATGAGGTCAGAGTACTGAAGGCTCAGGGGACAGCCTGGGAAAGGCAACGTCAGGAAACTGTAGGAAATGTTTGTGATGCAGTGAATCACATGTGTGACCACAGCTCCAGCTACAGTGGGGGTGGCATAGGAGAGGTAACATGGAAAGTTGGCAACAGCCAGTTCATACAGGATATTTGATTTTTTTATGCACAGTTGAGGTCCATTAAATGTTTTCAGAAGGGAGATGATTATACTATCAGCCTTGGGTTTGAAGCTAGCTTTTGGTGACAAGACAGAAGAAGAAAGAGCACTCAGGAAACCACTGGAATGCTCTTGACAAGTCTAATGATTACTAGACCCAGGAAAATGGCAAGGAGACCAGCTTGAAGGGCTGAGGGTGAGAGATACCTCAGGAACCAACTGACAGGATTTGATACCACCTGCATGGGAGTGTATCTTTAATACAAAGATAAAGTTCTTCAAGATGTCTCCAAAGTTTTGAGCTTCACATACTGGTGGATGGTGATTCTATTTATTGAGATATAGAACATAACAGAGGAAATACGGGGTTGAGAGGAATAACTAGTAGAAGAAGATGGTGTGTTTGGTGGTGCTCATATTAAATTTCAGATGCCTATAAGTCATCTGTGAAATGATGTCCCATGGGTGACTAAAGATGTGTGGTCTGAATCAGGAGTGAGGAGCATGTTTGAGAATCATTACTACACTGGCAATTAAGGCATGGAAAGGGAAAGGCAAAGAGAGATACTAGAACCCTTATAGATAGCTACAGAGAATCTGGCTGAAGAAAAGACTAAGTCCAATGATGAGTCTAGGAGAATACTCTACCAAGGAGGTCAGGAGAGAGAGTTATGAACAGCAGACAGAATGAGTAGATGAAGAATGTAAAGACGTGAAGTTCCAAATCAGGCAGATATGAATGATCTAGAAAAATAATTTCCCTATAGGAAATAGAGGGTGGAACTTAGATTGCATGAGGTTGAGGAGTTTATAAAAGGGGAGAAATGGGACAGGAGCTTGAGGAAAAAGAAGGAAGGGGCTGACTCTTGGGATACATTTTGAATGTGTTTGTAGGTGAAGGAGAAGGAATAAAAGAATCATCACAGAGAATAAACTACACATTAAATTAATAATAATCATGCTGCAGAAAGAAGCCAATATAAGCCAATGAAACTAGACCTCTGGCAAAAAACAGACTCAAAGGATAAGAACAGTGGAAAACAGATAGGTTGATTTAACATCAAGGGGCATCAGAGAGCTCTGCCGGAAAAGGATATTAGGCTCCTTAAGTAGTTTTGATCACAGCAGTTTGGGTCACATATGGTGTGCACACACTTGGAGGGAAACCAACTAGCAACAGGGTTATCTTCAAGGAAAGACCAAGGAGGGGCTAAACAAGTGAGCCTGGGCACCAGCCACTCCCCATATTCTGATGACATGATAATGACAGGAAGTGTGGCCTGATATGGTTCCAGCAGGAGCCTGGAGAGAGTAAAGAAAGAGAACAAAGGAAGGAACGGTTTGGAGTTAAGCAAAAGCACATGACTCAAAGCTGGTATTCTGACGTTATCCAGGTATTACAGTCTTGTCACCTTGTTCTGATTTTGGTCAAAATCCGTACTAAATTAGAAATCATGTCATTGTGAAACCAGGTGGCTCACAATTTTACTAGTCAACATTACTGACCAGAGTCAGCCTTGAACTAGAGAATGGGGATGTGTGACTTTCCTGGCAGCCTGGAGAGGGCATTTGGCTCATAGAAGCCAGAAGAGCCTACTGCTTAACTCTCCCTGCTCTAACTCAGAGTCAAGACTTACTAAAACTTCTCCAACTGAAGAGCTGGGGAAAGTTAATCAGCAGATGGGCAGAGTGGAAGGTATGAGAGGCTGAGGCAACTTAAGCTGAGGAAGGAGATTCAGTCCCAAACATGAGTAAAGAGAATCATTGGTTTGTAATGAGGCAGAACAAATAGGGAGAAAAGGCAGAAAGGGAGGATTCAGAAAATCTCTGAGGCTGAAAGGAAGGGAACCAAGATCGACTTGCCTTAAATTTTCTACAACCATTGATGTGGGTAAAAGGTTAAGAACTCAGAAAGAACTACTAAGGTTTTCAACTGTTCCTGTGGGGGCATTCAATTAAGTGATTTTGGGTGGGTTACTGGGACTCATGAGCAGGAGCTAGGGTGGAAAATGCTAGTCAGGAGAGCTGAAGGAGTGGGTGGTGGCCAGGAAAGGGCCAAAAAATGGGAGAAGGTAAAGGGCTGGATGGCTGAAGGATGGGTTCAGTTACGGATGAGCTCAGTTAAGGATGGGCTCAGAATGCAACAACAATGAAAAGATAGAAGGACTGCATTCCACAGTTGAGACCAACATTAGAAATCTACGTTGTACTTCTTCAGCTGGGTTAAGAGCCCCTTGAATTACCCCAGTGACTGCTGGCATCAAGAGGAAGTACAAAAAGTGGAAGTAGAAATTCAAATGCTGAAACAGTTGTCCAGTAGAAATATAATATGGATCTATCTTATAAGTACTTAAAACTTTTTAAATATCCATAATAAAAAATGAAAGAAGTCTTAATGATATATTTTATTTAGCCCAATATATCTAAAACATTATCAATTCAGCTTATAATCAGTATAAAAACTATTGAGATAATTTGCATTATTTTTCCTGCCAAGTCTTTCAAATCTTGTGTGTATTATTCGCTTTCATCACATCTCAACTTGGATGCTAAATTCTTGTCAGAAATACTTGACCTCTACTGAGATTTCATTTAATTTACTGCTAAGTAGATTCACATATCCAGGTTGTTTCAAACCCAATTACATTTTGAAAAGTTTTGAAGTTTAAATTTATGTTAGCTAAAATGCAATAAACAATTCAGTCTCTCAATCACAAAGCTGTATTCAAGTGCTCAGCGGCCACATGTGGCCAGTAGCTGTTGTATTAGACACTGCCTGCATATTTGCCAACTACTAATATTATTAAGCAGTTATTGATCACTATTGGGGTTTATGTACTGTTTTATTGAGATTAAGAGGTAAAAACTGGACACTGTCCTTTGGAAAATAAAGCCACGAAGGCATGAGAGCATGGGCATCTGATTCTCATAGTCTGGGAAAGTGCCAGGAGACATACACAGAATGGCATTGTCATAACCAGTCATGAAGAAAGTTACCATGTTTTCTCTCACATACAGATGATTTATAAAGCTGACCTCTCTTCTAAAAGTATATCCCTGCCTTAAGCATAAAATGCAAATGAGGATAACTGTATTATCAAATGATTCACTCTATTTTGCAAGTCCTTTTGCTAGACCAGGTCATTGATGAGAGGCCTCTTACAATTATCTTCCATTTTCATTATTTGAAAAAATATTTGGCTCTTGTTCTTGCACCAATTAGTAAGCTTGAATAAAAGGAATTGGTATACAGGAGAGAGATCTGCATTATTGTTAGTGTGATTTATGCCGCCTGCTCAGTATCACCTGAATATAGCTCATAATCAATTTGCACATAAAGTTGATTGAGCTCTATGGGAATATTTAGATGAAAGAAACTCTGTAAATGCCAGGTATTTATTATGTTCATTATGGTCATATAATGTGGTAATAACAGAAATGTTACAATTGATTTAATGGAGCTCTGTACTTTGAAGCACGTCTTTAGAATTATTATTGTAAACTTACTTCTTGAATTTTTATATTATTTCATGCATGCTGTTTCATCCACGAGCTTTCTTGTATAGTAACCAGATGCTGAGTAGATTTAGTTTCTTTCAGAAGTATATCATGGTGTCTTACACACACAATTTACAAACAACTGCATACATTGTCTGATAATTGTGGCTTGTACAGTAGAAAGCACTGTGTGATCAGTCCTATTTTAGAGACGAGAAAAGTGAGGCATAGAGAGAGATATGTAGTTTAAGATTACATAATTAGTAAATGGCTGTGTGAAGACCAGTACTCACTCCTACCCTAACCTTTCAAAGTACTTTTGTTTTACTGTTTTCCAGTTTTATTGAGGAATACCAACATGCATCACTATGTAAGCTGAAGGCATGGTGGTTCGATTTAGATCTATTCTGAAATAATCACCATGATAAGTTCAACCAGCATTCACCTTCTCATACAGATACAATAAGAAGGAAAGAAAAAAGGAAAAAATATCTCCTTGTGATGAGAACTCAGGAGTCAATCTCTTAACAACTGTCCTGTCTATCACATGGCAAGGCTAACCATAGTTATCATGTCATACATACATCACATCCCTAGTACTCACTCGTCTTACAACTGAAGTTTAGTATTTATCCTTTTTCATAAGTTCACAATTTCTAAGTTATGCATTAATGAGTAACATTCCAGAGAAGCAGTATAAAACAATGGCTAACACACAGGCTTGGAGCTGCCATGGTCCCCGTTTAGATCCTACTCTGTCATGCACTACTACATACCAGTACTGTGAGAGCCCTGGTTTCCTCATTTCTAAAATGGGAAATAATAAAAATGAAGTGAGATTTTTTTCTAACATTGAGAGTATTGCCCAACCTTCATTTTAGGTGAAGAATATGGATCTTTACAATGGCATATTACATAAATACGTGAAGATATGAGTACTAGGTATAATACCACTGTGACTTCAATGGCTGTACCATCTGAACACTTGTATCTCTACCAACCACAATCAAAGCCACTGGGCTGCTTACCCCCTTCCTCCCACCTCCAATAGCCTCTTTTCAAAGTTTTGAACCTACTAAGTGCTTTCCCCTCCACAGAGCCTTTCCAGACATTGGTCCTTCTGCCCAGCATGTTGTCAAATAGGCTCCTTGCTGGGTCCGTCCTTCCTTCCTTCCTTCCTTCGTTCCTTCCTTCCTTCCTTCCTTCCCCCCTCCCTCCCTCCCTCCACAGAGTCCTTTTAAGACTGCCCCATCTAAGGAGACTACCTTCACCCCCCAGTTATCTTCTGTTGCTGGTCTCTGCTCCTTCATAACCAATCTTGCAGTTTGTTATTAAAATTTTATTATTTACTGAATGTTATCCCCTTGTCCACATAAGATTTGCCCAGAAATATTCTGAGAACTACATACAGTGTGCGTCTGTGTTTGAATATATGTATATCCAATTTAGAATTTTGCTTTAATAAGCTAGCATTTTACTGTGGACATTTTTCAGGTCATTAAAAATGCGGTTATAACCTAGCTCTTAATGTTTGTATATTATTTGGTCACATGGATCAGTTATTTAACTACTTATTTAACAATTTTACTATGTATTTTCCTTTCATGTTTTAACTATTTTAAGAAATAGTGCTATGAATGTTTGTACAGATGTCTCCATTTACATCTTTGTTTTTAGGATGCACTATAGGAAGGTGGAATTACAGGGTTAAAGACTGGCTACCTATTGCCAAATTGCTTTCTGGAGAAATTATAACAATTTATATTCTTGTGACAGTGTTTGAAAACACCTGTCTTACATACGGTGAAGAACAATGAACTTTATTCTTCATTAATAATGACATTTCATAGGCAACAATAGCATTCCTTATTATAACTTGCATTAATTTGCTTAATCAGAAGTAATCATATTTTTATGTTTATTAGATATTTGTATTTCTTCTATCAGAGGGCTTTTGTTCACTTTCTTATTTTGATTTTATGCTCTTATTAATATGTAAAGCCAATTTTATATTAAGAATATTAGCCAGTTGTCTACATTATTGCAAATATTTTCCAATTGCTTTTTACATTTTTTAAAACATTTTTAAGTTTATTTATTTATTGAGAAACACACAGAGAGAGAGAGAGAGAGAGAGAGAGAGACAGCACCAGTGGGGAGAGGCAGAGAGAGAGAAAATCCCAAGCATTCAGTGCAGAGCCTGATTGGAGTTTGAACTCACAAACTGTGAGATCATGACCTGAGCCGAAGTCAAGAATCGGACTCAACCTACTGAGCCACCCATGTGCCCCTAAATTTGTTTATATTTTTGATGATTAGGCCTTTAGAATTTTTGTACACTCAAAATGACTAAACTTTGTATGGTCTTCTCATTTCCTATGTATTTAGAAGGTCCTTACAAATGACTGAATCAGTTAAATATCTATCACTTTTCTTGGACATATTTTACTTTTTTTCCCCACTTGTGATTTAACTCTTAAGGTCTTCTAAAATATATCCTGAGGTGTGGTGTCACATGATATATCCTAATTTATCTTTTTTAAAAATAGAAAATAACTCTGCATTTTCCAAAAAATCTTTTTCCGCTTCATTGGTTTATGATGTTTTACCACACATTCTCTTCTCATGTATACAAGATGGCCAGGTGGAAACTTATGCTGGTGCCCATTTTCTTTAATTACTTCAGGTTCCAATCATTTTTAAATAGTTAGTAGGACAATTTACCCCTCTCTCCTTTCTCAAAAATTTTTTACCTATTATTGCTTGTTCATACTTTCAGATAAAGAGCCATCTTGTCCAGTTTGGTTAGCTGGATAATGTCCCTCAAAAGATATCCAGGCCTTAATCCTGGTAATCAGTGAATGCTACCTTATATGAAAAAAGGGTTCCTGCAGATGTAATTACACCAAGGACCTTGAGAAGAGTCCTTCTGGATTATCTAGGTAGGCTCTAAATGTCGTCACAAGAACTTAACTGGGAGGCAGAGGAAGATTTGAATATAGAGAAGAAAGCCATGTGATGGTAGAGCAGAGAGAAATTTGAAGGTGTTCCGCTCCTGGCTTTGAAGATGAAGCAAGGGGCCAGAAGCCAAGGAATGCAAGGAACATGGCTCTAGAAGCTGGAAACAGCAACTCTCCCCTAGAGCCCCTCAAGGGACATGGTCTTGTCAACATCTTGATTTCAACCCAGTGAACCTGATTTTGGACTCCTACCTCTCAAACTGTGGAAAAAAAAAATCAATATATGTTCTTTTAAACCACCAAATTTGTGGGCATTCATTACAGCAGCCATAGGGAACTAATGTATCAACTGGACAAAAAAATGTTCACGATATGCTTCTGAATTTTTATTAATGTCTTCCATTAATATTTGAAGAATTGACATATTTAAATATTCAATATTTCCTTCCAAGAAAACTATCTTTCACATTTGATTAAAATTTTGTATCTTTTTGAGAAATTTCTTGCACTGATATTTCCAATGAAAGAGATTTTTATTTTTCAGAGAATCAGCAGCATGGTTTTTATAAAGTGACTGTAGATAAACAAAGGGAATACGAGTGTCATTAAGATTGGCAGGAGTTGGGTGTAACAGGCCAACTTCTATAATATTATATAAGGAGCAACAATTCAGTTCCTTAAAAGAGGTTTGCATAAAGGGATAAACTTACAATTTCCCCCAAGTTATTTCATTCCTTTGAAAGGCTCTTCTGTGAGATTTTGTTCATTATATGATTACAGATGATGAATAAATGGAAATGTAAATCTGCATTATCTCTCTAAAGTACAATTTCTACAACACTGCATTAGAGTATACCCCCAAACAGTTCTTAAAGACTGAAATCATGTTTTTCACAAAGACATCATAATTCTGAAGTTTCTGGCATTTTATTCACACTCATCTTCTTTGGTAAGAATTTGATATTTTACTGTTTTTATTTGATAATCAAGTAACCTATTTCAATGCAGACATTAAAAAAAGTTTTTGTGTTTCAAAAATATATATGGGAGGAAATTCTGACATGTCAGAGTGGAGGTAATTACTTACAGGTTTTTAATATGACTTACTGAAACACTTTGGTCAGGTAACATTTTATAGCAGGAGGTGGTTGCAGCAAGTGAACATCAGAGGCCTATAAGAAATTTTTAAAAATGCAGATGCCTTGGTCTTCCCCAGAATGTCCAAAATGTTCATTTCTCTTTTTACTTTTTTAAAAATTTTCTAATGTTTATTAATTTCTGGAGAGAGAGACAGAGTACAAACAGGGGAGGGGCAAAGAGAGAGGCAGACACAGAATCCAAAAGCAGCCTCCAGGCTCTGAGCTGTCAGTACAGAACTCAACATGGGCCTCAAACCCACAAGCTGTGAGAACATGACCTGAGCTAAAGACGAATGCTTAAGCGACTGAGCCGCCCAGATGCCTCAGCATTCATCTTTTTAAAGTACTCTACACATGATTCAGGTGTGCCCAGAAGTCTCCTCACTTGGGGTTATAGAGTAAACCCTCAGGACTTAGAGACTGCCTGAATTCTCAAGCACTCCCAAAGGCCAGTTGCTATCTCACTGAGCTCACTGTGTGAATTGTCCCATTCTCTTTGAGATAAGAAGAGGATCTAGTCCCTCTTCTATCAGTATCTCCCAGAGTTTTTCTTCTCTATATAGTAAATCTTGTTAAGAGTCAGAAAGGGCAACTTAAAATATTTAATCATTTTTACTTTATTTTATGGGGCAATTTTTAGAATACTGCAGTATTTGTGAATCAAGGATTGAAAGTCCTCCAGTATATATTTTTCAAATGTCAAGAGTACATTGATTCAGGTTTATACTAATATTGTGAATATAAGTGTGATGGGAAAATGGAAAATATTCTATAAACATAGCAATTTTGAGGGAAGGAAGTAGGTCATCCTTTCTTTATGACTTTCTAATCCTGAATCTTCAAGGAACGGTCTGAACCCAGCTTTCTCCTTACAGACTTTTAGGTACTCAATTTTACCCAATGGTAACCTTTCTTGTTCCCAGTTGTGAGTCATTTGCAATTGTTTTGGTACCTGAATATTATGGTTTTTATTGTGCTTCAAATATTGCAGTAAGTTTATTTTCTTCTCAACAGGTATAAGGCCATTCAGGACTGGGATCTTCAGTACCTTCTGTGGTGCTAAAAAGATTGTCAAGTATATTTTAAGTCTATGAAACTCACAGATTACATAGAATGAAATAAAAACATTTTTCTGGGGGCACCTGGGCGGTTCAGTTGGTTAAGTGTCTCACTCTTGATTTCAGCTCAGGTCATGATCTCACAGTTATTAGGATCCAGCCCCACACTGGGCTCTGCGCGGACAGTGCGGGACTTGCTTGGGGTTCTCTCTCCCTATTCTCTGCCCCTCCCCTGCTTGTGCTCTCTCTCAAAATAAGTAAATAAACTTCAAAAAATAACAGCCATTTTCTTAACAACTGATTTCATCAGTATCAACTAGCGAAACCTCACTTACCTAGCTTTTTTTCTTAATAGTTAGAAAATTTAAGGAGACTAAACAAGGTGACCACTTTCTTGATAGTCCCCACAATATGATTGCCAGTTGGGTAGTTTGAATACTTGTCTTTTTAATGAGAATGCATTTCAAAAGCTACTGCGCTCATCTGTAAACAGCAAAACCAAACTTTTTAGCTATAGTAGTGTGCTTCTGGTATGTATGTTTATATTCTTATGTCTGTTTTGTTTACATATGTGTGGGGATGTGAGGGGAGAAACTACTGTAATTATCAAAGCAATAATTAGCTGGGAAATATGCAACAGGTATGTGATTCAAGATAATTCAAATCCATTATTAGCCAAGACAATTAAAATCTCTTAACTGTGCTTAATGCAACAGTAATGCATCACCTATGTGAATGATTTCCTGGCAACACTGGCTGAATTTAATATTTATCATAAATACAGTGTTTGTTAAAGAAATGGCATTGTAAATGCTTTCTTCCACCTTTTTGAAAGTGAAATTAAAATGCCTTTACAGGGTACAGCATCCTTCTCATTAAACTTCACAGAAGGGCTCAGTGAAAATAGGATTTCAACACAAGTTTCTTCCCCCTTATCTTTCTTTCCAGCTGTTCTGATTCTCCAAAAAATCAACTTCTGTTGGTCGTTTCTGTTAATAGGTAATAAGACCAGTGATTTAAATCATTGATTATTCTCTTTTGGCTTTCTAACCGTTCTAGCATGCTTCTAGTTAGAATAATGATGGCAGTGATAAGTCCATGTGAGACCATGGTAATTTTATACATTAAGCTCACCGAGCTTCTTAGCTTTACGTCAGCTTTTGCAATAATAAAGCGAGTTCTAATAGTGGAAGAAATACTTATGAATATCTGAAATATAGATGTGCCCTCTAGCAAAATTAGAGATCTACACAAGCTTTGTTGGGATTCTTTTGCTGTAACAAAACATGTATTTCCAGTACTGGTAACTGGCTAACTTGGATACTCTGGTGTTTTGGTATTCAGTTCTCAAAATATATTTTGATCAGTTCTACGAGCTGTGTCTTAAGAGACCTTCAAGGAAAATTCACTTCTATTTATAAGACAAATCTGAACTACTTTCCTTCCATGGCTGTACAAGTGCACGTAGACATGTTTATATTTACTACTTTTGTCCGCAGAGTCTCAGTGACCTGGTGACTTGCCCTGACATGTCTGGGATAGAGACAACTCTGACATAGAAGAAGATGGATACTTTTTAACATGTCTGTTAAGATGGATACTTTTTCACTGGGAGTAGCTATGATTTCAAATTCTTTAGCGAACCATTACTTAGCATAAAGTCACTTTGGAATCAATTAAATATGAACCTTTGTCACATCGGTATTCATTGAAGAGCACTTAGGTGATTAAAGACCCTTGGCCTCTAAATATTTGACTACTTACAAGCACCAGCCATTTAAAAAGTCTTATTAGTTCTTTATGCTTCTGGGGATGGCAGCGTGAAAAAGTAAAACAAAATGGGAGGAAACATAATTGGCTCCAAATGAATGTACCCACAGCATCACCATGGCTTGAACTATTCTGAGCTGCTACTGTTCTCTCTCTAGCTCCCTGTATCTCCCACTAACTTTGGAGCCTTCTGAACTGTATGCTTTTGTGGTGCAGTATTTTTTCCATAACAATACAAAATAAAAAAGTGAACTTTTAGGTTTGCATTATCCAAGTGAGACTGGTTAAAATATACATTTAGTAAATGTAGCAAATTTCGGTATGCTTTAATATTTCAAGAAATGCCTTTAAATTTAATATTTATTTAAAAAGTGTTTTTAATGTTTGTTTACTTCTGAGAGAGAGACACACACAGTGTGAGCGGGGGCAGGGCAGAGAGAGGGAGACACAGAATCTGAAGCAGGCTCCAGGCTCTGAGCTGTCAGCACAGAGCCTGAAGCAACATGGGGCTGGAACTTCCAAGCCCTGGGATCATGATCTGAGCCAAAGTGCTTGACTAACTGAGCCACCCAGGAGTCCCTCAATGAATGCTTCTAATTTTAAACAAACTTTTGGAGCAAATGTGAACCAGATATATGCAAATGACATCAGTTGAAATAATAATTTATTATACTAATCGTAGTCACTACCATTTATTGAAGGAATTCTATGGTAAGCTGTGAGGTTTACATGTACTCAGTTAATCCCAACAGCAGTGCTATGAAACGGGTATTCTCATTGCTGTGTATGGATGGAAACATTGAAGCTTGGGGAAGTAATTTAAGGAATTTGGATAATCTATTAAAGGTTATACAGTGTGCTAGTGGTCTTCAAGGCTCTGTTTCTTGACCACTAAGTCCAACTCCTCACACAGCTTCTCTAAGCATTTGCAAAAAAGATTTCTTGAGGGATTGTTCAAGGCATGAATGAATGACTATTTTTTGTCCAGGAAATCACTGAATAAACGTAAAACTTTTATAAAGAATACCCTTTGCTCAAATTGTTTATAACTCCTAACTTTACATGTTCAAAAGCAATTTTCCAGTCATTAAGTACCTAGTACTTCAGTGAAATCCAGTCCTTTAATAGGTAAAGATAGTAATATATAGTCTGTACACTTAAAATGCATATGATCTGGCAATGTCTGATTAAGATTTGCAAAATGTTTACCTGTACCTTATTTGGAAAATCAATAGCATTTTAAAATATTCTACATCATAAATGTCCTAATTTAAAAGGAAAAGTACTCCTTAATAAGTTGAAACAAGTGATTATAAAAAGGAGATACTTTTTTCTCTCTAACAGAATAATAATGATGATTAACAGTCATTAGTGAGTGGCTAATGGCCAAAAGGGAATATGAAACAATTATGATCAGACCAGGAAAGTGATTTATAATAGAAAGGAGTAATACACATTGGCAAAAATAAAAAATGTGTTTCCATGTCCTTGAAAAGAATGGATACTTTTCCTTCAAGTTTATGATGCCATATTTTTCCTTCTATCTAGTGTCCATTTTCTTTAATCCTATAACAATTATTTTAATCTTCAGTAATATAAAATCTATACATTTATTAATCTGACTTGGGCTTGAGAATGAAAACAGGGTTTTTCTGCAGTCTGTGAAGTCCCCTATTTTCTCCATCCAGTAAAGTTGCTGCTAATATTAAACACTGTCAGAAATGTTACGTAGTAATAGACACTGAGAGAGCGATGATTGAATTTTCAATCAAAATATTATTCTGTAACTTTGTCAGTCTGCAATATCATGAAGCACAGTATTTTCGTTGTTGTATTATTAATATATTGCACACTCTCCCCCTTCTCCTTTCAATGTACACTTTCCTCCTGTCTCATACCTTGGAGGTCAGGCACACATGTTAAACTTTCACGGGGTGTAACCTCCTGGGTACCAAATGTATTCTTATTTGGGCACTCACATGACATTTGACCATCTCCTGGAGTCTAGGCAGAGAAGGGAAATATCTGTGTGAGAGGAGAAGCTAGGAGAAAAGAGGAGGATGTTTTAAGTCAGTCAGAGGCTGCAGTAGATAAAGTAAGGAAGATTCTGCTCAAATACCTCCATTTTCTCAGTGGAGCACACAGCAATATTCTGACTTACGGTGAAGATCTGGGAAAGCAAGCATAAAAGGGATCATAACATCTTAGGTGCCATGGGGACTGTGTAGGGGGATGACAAAGGACAAGGTAAGAATGATACGCAATTGTCAAGTTCCTAGACCCACGTAGCCAGTTCAGATTTGCTATAGGACCAGGATGTAATTTTAGAATGAATGTTGATGAAGCCACCTCTGGACTGCAAATACTTAAATCTAGCCAGATATTAATTTGGGGAGGGTGGGGCTAAACAAGCTCTACTCTCATTTACCTTACCCTATTAAATTAAATATATGCAGTGAGGCTGTTTCCCTCCTAAGACTATAAGAAAAGCTCTGTTAATTGAGAACTTTAAAACAATGTCAAATAAACCATGGCATGTCTATGCAATTGAACGCTACACATAATAAAAGGAAAAAGATATTACTACCTATGCTTGCAAAAGGGAATTTCAGAGATATTAAATCAAATGCGATATAGTGTGTATAATATGATCTCCATGTTGTAAATAAGCTGTGGTTAGAACATACCCCTGGAAGGTTACCAGTTTGTAGGCATCAGATGGAAGTTTGCAGGGTGCAGCTTTGGAAATTGAACATGGCTTTATAAACAGCATGTTCCTTTGTTTCTGCAGCTAAGTGCTTAACCTTTGTTGAAGGATATATAAGGTGGGAGGCTGCCCATTTTAACTATATCATATATCAACAAGACTCTGGATGGAGCCATTTGACAAAGTATATGGGTGGAGCTTGGAGATTTAGGTCTGGCTAGAGCAGGTCAGAGCCTTACTGGAAAAATTCATACTTTGCCAGTAAATGGAGGAGCCCCCAAATTCTCACTGTTAGTGAAACATTGTAGGAGGAGGAGAGAGGGAGGTTTTATTGGTTACTCTGGGTATCAAAACTGTATTCTATGCTAGGTCTTTGGTTTTTTTTTTTAAGGTTTTTATTTATTTCTAGGAGAGAGAGACAGTGTGAGCAGGGGAGGGTCAGAGAGAGAGGGAGTCATAGACTGAAACAGGCTCCAGGCTCTGAGCTGGCACTCAGCACAGAGCCCGACACGGAGCTCGAACCCACGAACCGCGAGATCATGACCTAAGCAAAAGTCGGATGCTTAACCGACTAAGCCACCCAGGCGCCCCTCTGTGCTAGGTCTTTGAAGCTTCAGGTCTCACTTGAGTCGCTGGAAGCAGTCCAGAGGCAATCATCCCTTTGAGATTGGCATGCAGACTAGGTCCTAGGAGCCACTTCCCCTCAATGAAAAGGGCTTAATAGGCAGCACATGGCCTTGGGGTGGGGCCTACAACCTTACATTGCTTCCAGGATGGTTGTTTAAGTAAAATATAAGTCTCCTGATACCACTTGAGTAGCAACAAAACCCTTCACTATCTTGTGGACCACGGTAGATGAAGGGTTCAAACACAGATATGGGGACTTTTGTTTTCATGTCAACTCTGTCACTGAACTCAGCTATACCTCAGATACAACAAACTTTTAAAATCTTCTGAAAAACATACAAACTAATGTGAATTCCTAAACCAGAATCCTGAGGAGGGCAGAGCCATAGGGAAGAAAAGTCTGGCATTCAGAGATGTTTTATGTTATGGAGTAACGTGCTGATTATTGAGAAGGCAGATGGGTCAGGAGGCTGACTTGAAAGGGATTGATGTAGAGATGCCAGAAAAAGTACAGGACACTGAGGTGAATTTGAATTTCAGATAAACGATGAGCAAATTTTCAGTAGAAGTACGTCCCATGTGATGTTTCATTTAAGGTGAGTGGAGGAAAAATCTAATAGCCACGGGATGTTAGCCAGCACATCTGGGTGTTCAACAATAAAATGCTGATAAGCTTTATTGCTATGTAAGGTTTTAATTTGTGGTAGGCTAATACTTTGATAATAATTTGTTATGACAACTGCTAGTTTTGTTCTTCTTTCATAGTGTGAAAGTAAAGACCTGTTTGCCAAGCTTGGTTGAATTTGGCAGGGAAAGGAGAAAGAATTGGGATAAAATGAAGTAAGTGGATTGCTTTTTTCTGCCTTCCAACACCCGCTCACCCCCCAACATATGTTCAATAGAAGGAAAGAGAAGAAAACCAGATTTTCCCTTGTTGCTTGAGAAGACTTAAAGATCTAAGATTAGGAAAAGCTGTAGAATTCTTTGGGTGGGAAGTTAGTTGAAGCACTCCAGACCAAAAGGTATCAAAGAGCAGAAGAAATGCTGTGCGGCATGTGGAGATAGGAGAGGTCAGAGACAGGAAAACATTTCCTCTGGCTTCCAAAAGACATCTGCGGTCAAAGGTGTCACAGACTATGAGTCTGGAGTTCTCTCTTGTAGTGACAAAAAGGCGGACACAGAACTGGATAACAAGAGGCTCAAGACTGGGAGGAGATAAGAACCCAAAACAGGGCCTTCACCTTTGTATTTATAGAGCTCACAGGATATTACCCACGTGGTGAATGTGAAGAAAACAAGATCTTCCACACGTGGCGAATGTGAAGAAAACACAAGGTATTACCCACGTGGTGAGTGGGAAGAAAACGAGATCTTCCACACGTGAACATGGAGAAAACACTCAGATAGTAATGAGTAACTTGTGTGGAGACAGGAGAAGTAGGGGTCTGTAAGAAGCAAAGGGTCTGGGGGGCAAATGGCGTTCAGGACCAAAGCACAACAGTATATTGGCATCAGATGGAAAGTAATTTCTTGCAGGTGATATAACGAGTTACTCGTGATCCTATTACAATATCTCGCTAGCTAACCTCGGGTGTTTTCACCCCGTGGTGGCAGCTTTCTACCCTCAGCTTTTTTCTAACCCATTTATGTAAGTAGAACCTATTTCCCACAAAAGATAATGGAGAAGTAGTGGAGGAGCAGGTCCAAGAGACCTGCATATATTTGAAGAAATGTAAGGTGAGGGGGAAATTACAACCACATAGTAGTGGAGAGGACAGGACACCCCAGGTCATAGATAGTCAGCACATGTGGTGGAAATCTCCAAGAAGCCATACTCTGGGAACAGCAACTGGGCGGAAAGCTTGAGGAAGCTCTAGCAAGTGTGGGCATGGATTGGAAGGGCCTATCTATAGAGTCCTAACAATGGCCCAAGAGTAAAAATAATCCCTTTTTTCTTAGGATGGTTAATTTTCTGTGTCAACTTGACAGGGCTACAGGATGCCCAGCTAGCTGGTAAAACATTACTTCTGAGTGTGTCTGTGAAGATGTTTCTGGAAGAAAGTAATGTTTCAGTTGGTGAACTAAGTAAAGCAGATGGTCCTCCCCAGTGTGGGTGGCCATCATCCAATCTGTTGAAGGCCTGAATAGAACAAAAAGATGAAGGAAAGGCAATTTTACTCTCTCTGCTTGAGCTGAGACATCCATCTTCTCCTGCCCTTAGAAACAGGCCCTCCTGTTTCTTAGGCTTTTGGACGCAGACTAGGACTTCCATCATCAGACTCTCAATTCCTAGGCCTTCAGACTTGGACTGAATTACACTAACAGTTTTTCAGGTCTCTAGCTGGCACATGTCAGATCATGTACCTTCTTTGCCTCTGTAACTGCATGAGCAGATTCCTATAATAAATATCCTCTTATATATCTCTTTATATTCAACTGGTTCTGTTTTGGTGGAGAAACCTGACTAATACACTCACTAACCCTATTGGGCAGGAGACTATAAGAATGTAGACAAGTCAGGGAACAGGTTTTTCTCTATATGTAGAGAAAATTCCGGAAATGAAGATAAAGCTAGGGTGTAACAGATCCATAAACCTGAACCATCAAGAAATCACTGTACTGGATTGTGAGAAATCCTGAAATTGATCTGAGTAATATGTTCACATTAGGTAAACTAAGATTTCAGAGCCAGGTATGAATGGATTATAAAAATGAAGAAAATTTGCTTAGAATTTTGACTACCAATTGTATACTTACCATACTAGTATAAACACAGATAGAAAACCTGAAGAAAAATCATACCCAGTTGCTCATGGTGATTGGGGCTGGGGTGGGGTAGAAAGGAATGGCATAGGAAATTATAACAATTTTCTCTTAGTGCATTGTGCTTTCTCAAATGTTTGACTTTTGTGCAAAAAGAATAATTTCCCTTGTAGCAAGAAATAAACCCTTCCCCAAGCAAGAAAGATTAATGTTAACATGGGGAAATGCCGTGAGCATGTATCACCAAGACTTCCCTTCTGCTGGGGCACCAAATTACTAAGCTAAGCCTAGTCTAGAACTGGAAAAGGTAGAAGAGATCCCAACTGTGACATCTGAGGCTTAGATTCACTTATGAGAAGATGCAAGTTCAGGGCATCACTGTTGTCAATGATGAGGCGACCACGGACCCAGTCATTTCAGTGTGGCTCTACATCTGTGGCAAAGCCCCTGTCTCATAGCTGACTTAGGTGGAGCACTTGAACTAACACAGAGAGAATGGACTGATCTTCAGACACCATACATTCCCCAGAACAAATGCTGTACCTGCTGATACCAGTTGCCTGAGAAAAATGTCCAGATAGGGTAGAATTACTCCTTTTCCACATAGGTGAGAGGTGATTGTTCTCACCACTGGAAGAGACTCCTGCCTCCTCCCCAGTGGAGAGGACTACATTTAGGCCTGTCACCTCCTGCCTTCTAGTGGAGAAAAATCTCACGGTATCTTTCATTGCCTGACAACCCACTTTGTTGAAGAGCTAGGGTGGAAGCTTGTGGAAGAGACTCACTTTTTTTTTTTAATTTTTTTTTTTACGTTTTATTTATTTCTGAGAGAAAGAGAGAGACAGCATGAACATGGGAGGGTCAGAGAGAGAGGGAGACACAGAATCTGTAGCAGGCTCCAGGCACTGAGGTGTCAGCACAGAGCCCGATGTGGGGCTCAAACCCTCGAACTATGAGATATGCTCTGAGCCGAAGTTGGACGCCCAACCGACTGAGCCACCCAGGTGCCCCGAGACTCACTTTTTGACAGGAGTATGCAAACAAAGCTTAGGACGGAAACACAGCTGAAAAGTGGAAACAGGTGGCTCTGATTGGGGAAATTGCATCATTGAAAGCGACAAACAGAATCGACACTGCTGAAAACTGAGTTTGTGATCAGAAGGTTAAGTGGAGGAACTGTGTTTCAACACAAAAGAGAAATACTAAGAAATGTAAATCATGATTGAAAATATAAGAGATATGGATGACACTCCTAGGGAGAAGTAATATGCAAATAATCAGCATTCCAGGAGAAAAAGGAGCAGATGGAAGTGGAATCAATAATCAAAGCAATAATCTTCAACTCCCTGAACTGAAGATCAAAAGAGTTTACTAAATGTCAGGCAGAAGTGATGAAAAAAAAACCCAAAAACTCCACACACATCTAGAGATATCTTTGTGAAATTTCTGGCCTCTGCGGAAAGAGAAAAAAATATACATTTTCAGACAGATAAAAAATGTTTGAATATAATGGAAAAAGAATGTTTGACTTTCACTTCTCATATGCCACACTAGACAACGGTGGAATATGTTTATAAACTTTTGGGAGAGGAAGCCGTGTTGTATAAAATCCTACTCTCAGAAAAGTTCCATTCATATGACAGAAGAGGGATTTTTTTGGATATGTAAGAACTCAAAGTATTCTACTCATATTCTTATTCAAAATTACTCAAGGATGTACTCCAGCATAAATGATAGTAAATTTGAATAGAGATCTAAAGCAAGTGGAAAATAAAGAATACAAGAAAGGACGGTGAGCAATGAATCTAGTAAGCTATGTGGATAAGAATAAAATGGTTGCAAATTGTATCACTGTTGAATAAGTATACTGAGAAAAAGCTGAAAAGTGAAAAATAACACGGAATTACATTTCTGAAGTAGTTCAGAAAATCTAGGATGTGAAAACGGTGTGAATGGATGAGAGTAAAATATTCTTAAGGTCCCATCATTATGGGGAATGGTAAAAGTACTATTAATTTCAATAAAACTGCAGAGAAATACCGGTTTTAATATGACTGTTTAAAGTACACGCTAATGAACTAGCAAATAGAGAAACATTACTATTTCCAAATTATTGTTAGGGGAAACTGGAATACAAAACAAAATAAATATGTCCTACACATACAACTTGCTCAAGCCAGTGGAAGTAGAAAAGCATAAGAAAAAGAAAGAGTATAATAAAGAAATTAACATAACATTAGACGGGAATGAGAACAAACAAATCACTTTTCACAGTAAATGTAAATAGGTTGAATTCTCCAATTAAAAAACAAAGTGCAGCTGTCTGCTTTTAATAAGATATGTAAATGAAATTTTAAAAAAAACACGCACAAGGGTTGTAAATAAAAGGAGTCAACGACAGAAATAGTAAATGCAAAGAAAAAGGGATGGTCATAATGATATCAAAAAAAATTAGGAATGCTGCATAAAAATAAAGCAGCAAATGTATCAGAAAGACATGTATAAATGAATTTTTAAAAGCTGCAAAACTCCCTGGCATATGTATCAGAAAGTTCCAGGCAGTAGATAATAATCACATTGCAATATGAACAGGGAAAGTTTAATATAAAGAAGATTTTGCTAGTAACAGGAGATTAGCTACTAAGAAGTAAAGTGAGCTCTAAAAAATGCAGGAAGAGCAGATAAAGGGAACAGTCACCGTCCCTAGGGCTAAGACTGAGTACCTAAGGGAGGAACAAGTTTGGGAGAGCTACCTCCCTCACTTCACCCTTTACTCCCGCCTAAGATTTAGAGATCATTAAAATGGATGGGAATAAAGCCCCTTGGAGGATGAAGTTCATCAGGGTATACAGACTGCAGTTGGCAAGCAGGCGCAGCCTAATGGAATAGCCAACGAAAATTGCCAGGAGGTGGCCTTTGAGGTGTGGTTGAGTTGCTTACAAGTTATCTAGGGTGCCTGTGAAACTTACATGGAACCCAGTAGTGCTGGCCAGTGGGGGCAGGGATGAGGGTTGGGGAATGTTGAGGGGTTCATTGTGTGTGTGTGAGAAGGCCCTGCATGAGGTAGAAAGGGAAGCTCGCTGGAACTAGAAAGAGAAGTTCCTTACCCCTGCAGTGTCCCTCCACCACCCTCTGCTGACAAAGGCTAATTAATACTGTGTGAGGTGTCAAAGGAGAATGTTTATAGCATCCAGCTCCAGTTTTACAAGTAGGCCAATGAAGGCTACATTTGGAACTGAGAGACAAGAACTTGGTAAGTGACAGAATATTCAAGGAGAACAGTGAGGCCTTAATATCCCTCTTCCAGAATTTGACAGATTATATTGACAAAAAATTAATGCTGTTAAAAGAACTTCACACAGAACATGTAAGAATTACAACAAAATTATCATGTACTTGACCAAAAAAAAATTCCAAAATGTGACTATTTTAAAAGTCTCATTATTTGGCTGCAAAACAATATATAAACAAAAATAAGAATAACACTTCAAGAATGAGATAAGTAAAATAAGTTTAGCCAAGTATTAAAAGAACTTCAATTTAAATTAGGACTGTTTTAAAAGTAATTTCCAGATCAATGAAAGGTACAAGAGTGAAATTACAAATCATCTAGAAGTTGACAAGAATAAGAACACTAATTATCGAAATCGATGGATATGGCTTAAATTTTAAGAATGCATAATCTAGAAGTTTATTTTTAGCAAAAGAGAGAGAACATGTAGATAAGTGTTCTACTTAAGAGGAAAGTAAAAGGAAGCAAATAAAATAATAAAATTTATAAAGCAAAAGTAAAACTACAGAATTAAAAAAACAAAATGAAGAGTAGAATGGAACACTAAGTGAAAGCAAAAGCAGGTGAAGAATGTATGACTTTTAGCAATCTATAAAATAAATAATTTACTCAAGAAGAGGCAAAGTATTTGAACACACCAATAGCTGTATGTATTTTTGTGTTGTGTGTATGTAAAATTTTACTAACAACCTACCACTGAAATGTATAAGGCTTGGCTGATTTTATAGTTAGGTTCTAATTAGCCTTCAAGAAACAGGCATTTTCTATGTATTCAGACTTTCTCAGAGCATGGAAAAACGTTTTAAAAATTCAGTTTATAAGGTGAACATAACACCTCACACAAAAATTTGAAAATATAGCACAAAATTTAGTTTAGGTCACTTGTGAATATAGGCAGAAATATCCCAACTGTGATCTCTGCAAATGTAATCAAAGCAGTATTTAAAATAATAATAATAATAATAATAATAATAATAATAATAATAATAATNAAGAAAAAATAAATTGGGAAAAAAATGGTAAAAATTGTTTTCCAGGAAAAAAAGAAGAAAAATCATAATAAATGATGAAATAGCAAAGTCATTGATGTTAAAATCAAATAAAAGAGAGGGATGATCCTTTTAAATCATTATTTTCAATTTATTTTGTATTTCTGGTTCATGCAACATAACAAAAAAATAAAGTAGGTTGTATCGCTACTTGAAAACCAGAAATTAAATTATCATGGGGCACCTGGGTGGCTCAGTTGGCTAAGCAAGCGTCTGACTTCGGCTCAGGTCATCATCTCCTGGTTCATGAGTTTGACCCCTGCATCAGGCTTTGAGCTGACAGCTTAGAGCCTGGAGCCTGCTTCAGATTCTGTGTCTCCCTCTCTCTCTCTGCTTCTTCCCAGCTCGTATTCTCTCTCTCACTCAAATATAAATAAAAATATTTTTGAAAAAAGAAATAAAATTATCATAATTTTCATATGATTTGTAAGTATCCAAGATAATTCGAGTCAGAAAAAAAATCATTATAAATAATAAGAGGATATACAATGTTACATGGATACAGGATAAATATACAGTTTAATGACATTCCTTTGTAGTAGCAAAAACCTTTTAGAATGGAAATTTTAAAACATTGTAATCTCAATAGAAATATATGAACAGGAATGTTAAAAAAATATGTTGAAAGAAAAACACTTATTGAATGACAAGTGGAAATGAAAAGTGATGATGTTCCTGATGGGGAAGATTTCCTAACAAACATATAAATCCTTCCCAAATTAGTGTATGTATTTAACATGGTTTCAGTAATAGTCTCAGTGGTGTCTCTTGTGTTTCATTCACAGTTTCTTTATATATGATTAACTTCATGACAGAAAGTAGATGGCACATCCAAATTTCAAAGGGAGTAATTGAGGCAAGTTTAATAAAGGGATGATTTACAAAGGTTTGGGTAGGGTGAAGTGGAAATTGTAGGAGATGGTAAAGCCCTGCACTCACATTAACATCATCAGTCTTAAACAAACGGAAAAGGGGAGGAAGTGGTGACCAGAGTTCCAACTCTAGCTGTAGAAGGGAACCGCCCCATGAGAACTGTGGCTACCGGATGGAAGCCACCGAGGACTGGTAGTCCTGCTGGGAAGGAGCTGAATGAACAAATGCCACCACTATCCTTCAGTCTCCTGTGGATGCCTCTCCTTGACCAAACCCCAATGGCAGCAGACAGGAGATTCAGAGTAAAGCAGGCCATAGATGCCAACCTTCTAAGATATAGAATAGGGTAGTGGAGAGAGTCAAATGAGACTGGAGAGACAAACACAGATATTCACAACCATATGAAAGAATCAAGTATAACATTGCTAAGAAAACATTGAAAACTACATGTAGTAGATGGGGACTTGTCATATCCCAGATCTTAAAATCTGAAGTAAGTGTGTGGATTAAGAAAAGGAATAAGCAAGCAAAGCAACAGAGTTGGTCAGGGGGTTTCAAATAAGCTTCAGTACATATGGGAATTAAATATACATTAGAGAGTCTACTCCATTACGTAGAGGAAAAACAGCTACTCACTAAAAGTTTTTAGCTATTTGACCATTGATTTGGAAGAAAACAAAGTTGATATTTAACTCATATAATTTAAATTTAAGATAAATGAAAAAACTAATCAGAAAAATGTAATGGAATGTATCTGTAAAAATCTATGATTTTATAACTTTGGTTTTGTTTGCATTTCCTACATAAAATAGGACATGTCACAGAGGAAAAATGTAATGGATTTGAGCAGATAAAAATAAAGTCTAGATTGCAAGAGATAACAAACAAAAGTACCTAACAGCAGAACATATCTGCAACAAAATAATACACAGAGGATCAAATCCTATAAAATAAATAAAGTTATTTTCTAAAAGTAAGAAACAATCATACCATCAAATAGAGAAATGGGCAAATTGTATGTACAGGCAATTACAGAAAGGGAAATATAAACCAAAAAAACCCCAGTAAGTATGTGAAGGCATGTTAAACCTAATAGGAAAATGTATAACTTGAAAATATCACCAGAATGGAAAACTTTTAAAATATTAGGAACATCTAGTGATGATGAGGGTATGCAAGAACAAGTGCTTTGCTACTATTGGTAGGAGTGAATCTGTCATATATTATCAGAAATTACTTTTTAAAAAAAATTTTTTTTTATTTATTTCTGAGAGAGAGAGACAGCATGAGCATGGGAGGGTCAGAGAGAGAGGGAGACAGAATCTGAAACAGGCTACAGGCTCTGAGCTAGCTGTCAGCACAGAGCCTGATGTGGGGCTCAAGCCCTCGAACTATGAGATCATGACCTGAGCCAAAGTCAGACACTTAACCGACTGAGCCACCCAGGTATCCCTATCAGAAATTACTTTTTAAGTATCAATTAAAATGTGAATATAATTTGTCCCATTATTCCATTTAGAAATATAACGTATAAAGAGTATCCTTTCTTTCTTTCCTTCCTCCCTCCCCTCTCCTCTTCATCCCTTCCTGTTAACAATATATTAAAATTTTTTTTAATGTTTATTTGTCTGTGGAGAGAAAGACAGAGAGAGACAGAGTGTGAGTGGGAAAGGGGCAGAGAGAGAGAGAGAGAGGGAGACACAGAACCTGAAACGGGCTCCAGGCTCTGAGGTATCAGCACAGAGCCTGACTCAGGGCTGGAACCCACGAACCGTGAGATCATGACTTGACCCAAAGTAGGACGCTTAACCAACTGAGCAACCCAGGCACCTCAACAATATATTTTTTAAAAGAAACATGCATTTAACATGATTTAATTAAATGTCCTTCTGCAGTAAAAAGTTTTATGGCAGAACTTGTTAGTGTTCGCAAGTATTCATAGCCTTGTCTACACTTCCCGAACATCTTTGCAATTAGCTTGAGACCACATGGTTATTTCTGGTGTATGAATATAGACCAAAGGAAAGGTATGTAGATGCAGTTGGGAGAGGTGTGACTTCTCTTCCTCTCTTCCTCTGCTCTGTGGGTCTTGGAGGGCCTGTGTCCTAGATGGCATCGTTACAATATGGACGAAGACTGCTCCACCCATGCCAGATTTACATCATCAAGAAATAAACATTTATTGTGTGATACATCTGAGCTTTATTTGTTATGATAGATGTTTTTTTCATTTTTGGTCTAAAGTCTTGAACTGATTGGATGAGCCCTATGCACAATATCAAGAGTAATTGCATTTACTTAAAATCAACTGATTGTTGATGTTAACCCATCTACAAAACACCCTCACAGCAACACCCTGCTTAGTGTTTGATTAAACAGCTAGGTATTATAGCCTAGCCAAGTTGACACTTAAAATTAACCACAACATAGCTCCATGTGTACTGACTTAGAAAAACATGAGGCTGTTAAGTAGAAAAAAAATTGTCAACAAATTGTACAGAGTTTGAGACAGATACTTAGGGTTGGCTTATTCAAGGTCTAACTTTTGTTTTTTTGTTTTGTTTTGTTTTTGTTTTTAGCATGACTCTGTGTCCTTATGAGACTGAAGGCAGAAACTGTATTTCCCAAGATCACATGAATCTTGGGTTCCCAATGTGGCCAAGGTTCTCCTGGGCTGACATAAAGAGATGAGGAAGAGCAGTGTGAGACACAGCTGTACATGGAAAGGTCAGTTCTCTAACAAGTGATGCTGGGACATTTGGCTCTTCTGGGGCAGCTCTGGTATAGTATCAGGTGTTGAGTCCCAGTGTTCTGCTTGCCCAATTGTGTAGTCCCAGGAGTAGGTTTTCTGCTAGAATAGTCTGTGGTGTAGATGAGCCTTTCTCCTGGCTCCTTTTATTTTGGACAGCCTATAATATGAATTTGTCTCTGTGGCTTTGCCAGAAACTCTGTATGGTACTTAATGTTCTCTAATAAATCCCTTTCTACTTAAACCAATGATATTTGACACTGTTTTCAGTTACTGAGAACCTTAGCCAATAGTGTATGATCTATTACTGTAAAAAGAAATAGACATTTCTGTTTAACTTTAAATTTCAGTATAAAGGTACATAAAATTTTAGATATGTCTAAGTAAACATTAAACAAATGAGAAATATAGAGATCAGCATGGAGGGAAGACGGAGGGAAATTTATTTCTGTATCAAGAGAGTCCAAACCAGTCAGGAAAATTTCAAACCACTCAAGGGTGGAGCCACCACTACCTTTAGGACTCCTTGTGATTTGTGATAAAATTTTCTTTTGAGTCGGGCTTTCTAATACTTGTAAAAATAAATTTTATAAATTTATAGTGATAAATTGTTAAGTGTGCATCCATATTCAAAAATTGGAAGGTTATGTCAAATGTAACTAATCTATATGCAACTAATATAAAAACAATTATATAAATTTAAGTTACTTTTGACATACTATAAGAATCCAAAGTTCATTTTGCACTAAATGTCACAAATTTAATCAAAACAACATGTCTGTGCTGAAATGAAAAGGTCCTTTTAAGTAACTGATCTTTATTATTCTAATTTTACATTTGTTACATTTGATTCTCTATGTCAGATTTGTTATCAATTATTTGGCTAATGTAATCCAATATCTACTTATATATTTTTAAAGCCCTGAAAAACTATCATAATGAGATTAAAGAAATAGTTACTGAATGGGATCCTGTCCTCACTGTCTCCCAAATGCAAGCCTGCTATGGACAATTCATTTTTAATTTGCTCAGTACCACACCTGCTCTTCTTACTAAGATGGTCTCCAGAAGTAGAATGGCAGCTGCTGAGGTCTTGCATACTCCAGGTTCTCTTGCGTTCTTTTGTTGTTTTTTTTTTTGTTGTTGTTTTCAGTAATGTGCTTCTGATTAATACTATGCTTGGGGATTTTTGAAGAAGAAAACTAGAGAAAGTAGAGGTCAGTTTTCCTCTGAGGGTGAAGCAGTGAGGTTCTCACGGAGTTCATCATCAAGATGAGATAATGAGGTTGATGTGCAGAGAACAGATAAAGGATGGCAAATGAGAATCCTGGCAGCATATTTTGTTACCTGAACCTGACTGCTTAACATACAACTGAAATAAGAGTTCAGTCACTGCTGCCAAAAGAGATACAAATAATGGAATCTCCTACATAGCTTTATTTTTCTTGAGATGAGTTTGGCAGGAAACAAAATTGCTTACCCTGCAGGGTTTAGTAATGGATTACCCAGCAGCACTGAATTGGGATAGTGGTGGTATAAAATGCTGAGTGCTATCTGGGGACAAATTATCCACATGTTGCTGAGAAGATGGTCTATATTGAAGGGAAAGTAAACATGCTACCCAAGTTTCATCAGTCTCTAGATGGAAATACTCTTCACCCTGGACACCCATTTTGGCACTCCCAGACTCTCTGGTTAAGATTGTTACTCTCCTTTCTCATGGTTGCTCCCAGTAACTTTCCATGCCCTTCTCCTATCCCTGTCTTATCTGGTTTGGGGGAGCAGAATCCCTCTCAAAGCAATAAGGAGTTGCATGATCATAAACAGCCTTATTCCAAACTGTCTAGTGTACAAAATGGAAGAGGTTGACAAGGTCACTTCTACTATTCTTTTTAACCTGAAAATGTGATTTGATGGATTATGAGGTAGAAAGAATGCTTTGGAATGAGAGATACTTTTCAAAAAAATAGGTAAATTTCTGGTTCTTTATTCCTCTCTGCTCGACAGACAGCTGCATCTTCTGGTGAAGGGCCAGCCACATCCCTGAGACATGATGGTGAAGGATGGAGTAAAAGGATTTGGCCATATTGGGCACCTGGTTACCAAGCCTGGTTTTAACTCTGGCAAAGTGGATATTGTTGCCATCAATGACCCCTTCATTGGCCTGAACTACACGGTCTATATGCTGCAGTATGATTTTACCCACAGCAAATTCCATAGCTCAGTCAAGAGTGAGAATGGGAAACTTTTCATCAATGGAAACCCCATCTCCATCTTCTGGAAACGAGATCCTCCTAACATCAAATGGGGTGATGCTGGTGCTAAGTGTGTTTTGGAGTCCCCTGGGGTCTTCACTACTGTGGAGAAGGCTGGGGCTCACTTGAAAGGTGGGGCCAAGGGGGTCATCATTTCTCCACTTTCTGCTGATACCTCCATGTTTGTGATGGGTGTGAACCATGGGAAGTATGACAATTCCCTGCAGATTGTCAGCAATGTGTCCTGCACACAAACTGCTTGCCTCCAGTAGCCAAGGTCATCCATGACAACATGGCATCATGGAGAAACTCATGACCACAGTCCATGCCATCACTGACACCAAGAAGACCAGGGGGGCCTCTTTGGGAAGCTGTGGTGTTATGGCCAAGGGGCTGCCTAGAACATCATCCTGGCTTCTACTGGTGCTGCCAAGGTTACAGGCAAGGCCGTCCCTGAGCTGAACAGGAAGCTCACTGGCATGGCCTTCTGTGTCCCCACCTCCAATGTGTCAGTCATGGATCTGACTTACTGCCTGAAGAAAGCTGTCAAATATGATGGTATCAAGAAGGTGGTGAAACAGGCATTGGAGGGTCTTCTTAAGGGCATCTTGCGGTATACTGTGAACTAGTTTGTCTCCCATGACTTTAACAGTGACACCCATTTTTCAGTTTTGATGCTGGGGTTGGCACTGCTCTCAATGGCTTTGTCAAGCTCATTTCCTGGTATAACAATGAATTTGGCTGCAGAAACTAGGTTGTGAACCTTATGGATTAACATGGCCTCTAAGGAGTCAGCTGGCCCAAGGCCAGCTGAAGGCTGAGAGCAAGAAGAAGAGAGAGGCCTTCATCTTCTGGGGAGTCCTTACCCCAGCTCATCCTCCAACATATTGAGAATCTCCCAACTTCCACAGTTTCCATCCCAGACACCTTGAAGAAGGGAAGGGGCTTGGGGAGCCCTACCTTGTCACATACCATCAATAGAGTATAGTGTACCTAGCCAGAAAAAAAAAAGGTAAATTTCTATAAACAATAAATGTTAACATATGCCTTAAAGTAAAACAGAAAGAGGGATTAGTGGAGTCAGAACAACTTAACTTGGGGTTAAGAAATAACCAAATTCCAGGAGCAGTAAGAAAATAAATGTGGCTGAAGTGACATGTATGGGCCAGGACTGTGAGAGATGAGAGATAGGCTTCTCTGTCCCCAAATGTTTCCAACAGGACCAAGAGATTTGTTATACATAAAACAAAAAACAAAAAAAAATACAATACATAAAAGAGCCTCCTTATTGAGAAGGTTCCAATTATCCAACTTTTAGAATCAGAATGCCTCAATGTGATGAATTACCCAATTATATAAACTCCCAATTATGCAGATAGATTTACATTTTGTGACAATATTTGACCAATTTGGAAAATAGCAGAAAAATAACGTATTTTTTGTGTGTGGAAGTATTTGAACAGTTCAGAAAATACAGAGAAAAAATTAGAACATCCTTCTCATCCATAAATAACTATTGTGACACAAAAATAGATGGACCATGAAGAAATTTGGAGAAGAAGTTTTTAAGAGAAAATAAAGATCTGTGATACATCTTTTAAGAGCAGTAGAAGAGGGTTCTGTGAAGTAGAGTGAAAATATAAATTGAAAGGTAATTTGCCTTGTTTTTAGCCCTACATTATAATTATTTGAGAATAATAGTCATATATTTATCACTTGAGTCACATATTTTCTATCTGATTAAAATGCACTAAATTTTTCATACTTTTTTTCTCCTTATTGGTTACAAAAGTGCAGAATCTGTGGAGTATTTTCATATTGGCATTAGAGAGTAGCAACCAGGACTGTGAAGGAAACCCTGACAAATTCAGGGGTGAAGCACGAAATTGAAAGGTAAGGCATAGGAGACCCTGTTGGTTATCTAAACAACAGCCATTTATCCTGCCCTTCCCTATTAACAGATTCTGATTTTGTTCAGTAATTCATGTGAGTGGCAATGTGCTCAGGGTAGGTGGATTCCTTCTTAGGCTCCATTGGCTGAATCATGGTTAGACTAACCAAGGCAAGGTAGTCCTTTGGCTATGATTGATTAAGGGGTGGGAATGGGGCATATGACCCAGTTCTGACTCATGACTTAGAAGAAAGTGTTTGCTGGGGAATCTTGGGAAAGACTTTTCTTTCTGATAAAAATAGACACAAGTAGGAAGAGATACCTTCCCCATTTCTTTTCTGCCTTTGCATGTTGTCAAATGAAGAGATGATGTTTGGCACCATGGCAGCCATTCTATGTTCATGAAGAGAAAGATGAAAATATCTCAGAGAATATAATCTAGAGCCCTGGCATTGGAGGACTCACGATTTAACTAACCTTGGAAATATGTAACTTTGATCTTCTTGTTATTTGAAATATTTATCTCAAATAAGGGTTTTTTTGTTGTTGTTATTTGTAGGCAAAACTATAGACCTAATCCTATTAATATGTGTTTACTATGGAATCAAACAGTACTGAATTTGAATTGAGGCTTTATCAGTTAATATCTGTATCACCTTTACAGATCATTCTTAAGTCTTCTGACCCTCAGTTTTCTTATCTCTAAAATGGGGATAATAATGGAGTCCAACTTACAGGATTGTTGAGAGGTTTAAATCACATACTGCATTTAGAGCAGTTAATTAAATGCTGACTGCACAGTGAACATATAGCAGAAGTTAACTAGTTTACTTTAAAAAGTCTATTTATTTATTTTGAAACAGAGTGAGCAAGAGAAGGAGAAGAGCAGAGAGACAGGGAGAGAGAGAATTCTAAGCAGTCTCTGCACTATCAGCATGAAGCCTGATGCAGGGCTCAAACCCATGAACTGTGAGATCATGACCTGAGCCAAAATCAAGAGTCTGGTGGCTTAACCCACTGAGCCTCACTGGCACCCTAGAAGTTAACTATTTTTTATTTGGTTACTATTAAGAAGCTTGTGGCTGTAATATATGCAGCTCTGGAGCAGCTCCATCAAAGCAAGTTAGAGAAAAGTAAGCACTCTCTTCCATCTTGTTTGCCCCTGAGCAGCACATTCTGCTCATAAAATGGCCCTTTCGTTCCCTCCTTAAATGTTGCAGAAGAGTCAAGAACAAAGGAGAACTCAGAGACAGCTGTGCACTGGAGGAACTAGGTAGGAAGTTCTAACTTTGTAGGAAGTTGTGCATATTGAGATGTGTTATTAAAATGGAGATTGCAGATGGTTCTGGAGTTGAGCAAGATATGAAAGCATCTGGAAGTAAGCAGAAAGTTAAGTCTGAGAGAGGACCAATAAAATTGAGTTAGAAAAACATAAGGAGATCAAAGTAATATTTGGCAGTTGGGGAAGAAAGAAGAGGGCATTTCCATGTTATAGAACTACCAAACTTGTTGAGTTTTGGTAGCTGCTTCTCTCTTCCTTGCTTTCACTTTTTTTATTCAGTCCCAGGTAAGTAAAAAGGGCTGAAATGATATAAGAAGGAGGATTTATGAGCAGTTCTTTCTTTTATCTCTATGCCACTGAAACCATTTTGTTGTTGTTTTGTTTTGTTTTGGGTTTGTTTGTTTGCTTGCTTTTTGCTCTTCTTTCAATGCTTGAAATAATATTGACTTGAATGCAGCTTCCTGGTTTGCAAAGCTTACATGGCCAAACCTACTGCAAGGAAGCCAGGAGAGTGAGAAAGTACAAGTTAGAGGTCTTCTGCTTCAAAGTGGGATTTAGTGACTCTGAAAGCCAAGCTGCAACAGGAAACCACCTCAGCACCTGCCTCCTGTATGCATTTCCTCTGGCACTGAAGCTAAGGGGAAGCAGCAGTGTGACTGAACAATCTCTAGCAATCTGATATGGAGTCTCATGATTTAGTACTTCACTATGACAAAAATCTAGCTTCAGAGTATCCCAGACATCTAAGTTACCTTCCAGTTGCGTAAGAATCACCCGATGTGGTTGCTAATAGATTTTATGGAGGGTCTAGTTCAGAATATTTGTATGGGGTCCAGGAATCTACAATTCTTAACAAACATCCTTGGTGATTCTAATGCAGGTGGCCTAGGAACTACCTTTTCAAAAACATGCTGTAAATACCAGGCCTGCCTTCAAAATGTTTTTCTCTTTCTTTCTTCCTCCGACTCTCAAGATATGCAGTGATAGGAGATACGACTTTTGAATACCTACTGCAAAACTCTCTTTAAAAATTAAACTTAACTGGGCCATGTTCTGAAATTAGAACTTTGTCCTGTTAGAGTGGGCTACTATCAGAAGGAACATGCCTCTCCTGGGGAAAGCCAACACCACTGAGATATCCAAGGACCAACTAATGCTGCCTCCTCAACTGTCAAACCCTCCCTCATTCAAGGAGAGAGACCCCCCCCTTTTCTTCTTTCTAAAAAGTAGGCTTCATACTGGACCCTAGATCAAGACCTAAACTGAGATGGAGTCTTGACGCCTAACCAACTGAGTCATCCAGGTGAGCTGTTTTTGATGTCAACAGGAACTGTGCCTGAAAGCAAAACAAGTGTGGACGATGTGAGCCAATGGTGTCAGAGAAGTCACATTCAGACACATTTAATAGATTAATGAACGAATGAAGTTTTATAATGATATATTCAGAGACAAGTAAAAATTAGTGACATAGTGTAGGAACAGATCCATGATTTCTCCCAGTATTGGGAGGACCCAGGTGAAGATATGAGGGAGGAGACAGTGTGCAGGGAGACTATCTGGCTGATTGGTACTCAGTAGTATGTTTCTAAAAGAGGAGGAAGGGGACACCTGGGTGGCTCAGTCATTTTGAGCATCCGACTTTGGCTCAGGTCATGATCTTAGGGTCCATGGGTTCAAGCTCCATGTCGGGCTCTGTGCTGACAGGTCAGAGCCTGAAGCCTGCTTTGGATTCTGTATCTCCCTCTCTCTCTGCCCATTGCCCATTCGTGCTCTGTCTCTCTCTCAAAAATAAACAAACATTAAAACATGAGGGGAAAAGGAGGAAGGCAGGTAGGAGAGGAGGAGAAGAGGCTTCCACTCTAAATCACTATCACCATGCATGCCTGCACAGGATGTTTTCTCCTACAAAGTTCATCAGACATGTGATAAAATGAGTTAAATGGGTGTCAGAAGAGATGTTTTTAATTTTTCTGTCTTTTTAATATATGAACTTGTTTTACTGGTGTTATGAATTCTCTTTCCAAAAAGAATGTAAGTAAGCATACACCTGAAAAATTTCCATACAATTTCAGGGATTCGTGGCTCTCCTGCCTCTCATCTGGAGAATTCCATAAAGCATATCTTCTCTAGAATACATACTGAAGATCCTAGAAATGAAACTCAGGGATAGGCTAATCCAATACAAATGAGATTTGGGCTGAGTAGAGCATTGACTTCACTATAGCCTCTTTCTGGAGTCAACTCTTTGGCCCAGGTCGGCTCTCCCCTGCCTCTCCCCACAACCCAGTGCCCAGCCCTGCTGTAGCCCAAGAGGTGGCCCGCCAGCCTCCCTGTGACACAGGTCCATAGTTCCGAAACACAGATATGGTTACTGTGGGGAATGAAAGAATGTATGTGTAAAGTCCTCACCTGACACATAAAGGATTTCTGATATTATTAGTTTATTCCTTAATGAATGATGCCAACCTGGGCCACTTATCTAGTCAGTCTTGCTATAAAGTTTATAGTTATCACTTAAATTCTTATTCTTCCATGCATACTGTATTTTGTCAAATAGAATAAAGCCTCCATGAGGATGGATGTATATATTTTTTATTTTAGAGAGAGAGAGAGAGAGTGTGTGTGTGTGTGTGTGTGTGTGTGTAAGCTAAGGGGGGGGGGATTGGTAGGGGAGAGAGAGAGACAGAGAGAGACAGAGAATCTTAAGCAGGCTCCATGCTTACCATGGAGCCCAAGATGGGGCTCAGTCCCACAACCCTGGGATCCTGACCTGAGCCCAAAACAAGAGTTGAACGCTCAACCGACTAAGCCACCCAGGTGCCTCAATGAGGATGGGTTTTAATGTTTTAGATCCTGTATCTCATACAGAATAGATACTTCATAAAAACATATAGAAAAAAGTGAATGTGTGGAATAAATTTTACTAGGCCTCTTTCAGTCTCCTTTTCAAGGAATCCTTCCCTTCCTTTACATTTCATTGCCATTGCTTTAATTTAGAAACTTGTCCTTCTTTATCAGCACTGTCAAAATAGCCATGGCCTATTTAAGCATTTCTGAAACCTGCCTACTATTAGAATCATCTGGGAGGATTTTAACTACATATTCCTAGCCCCTATGAGATGGATAGAATTAGAAGCTCTGAAGTGATAGTACTGAGAGAAGTGGACTATTTTTTTCAAAAGTTTCTCAGGTGATTCTTAAATACTGCTAATTTTTGAAACTACTTGTTCTGTATTAAAAAGTCTAAATTGGGTTGCCTGGGTGACTCAGTTGCTTGAGCATCTGACTCTTGATTTCAGCTCAGGTCATGATCCTAGCATTCTGGGACTGAGCCTCACATTGGGCTCTGTGCTGAACATGGAGCCTGCTTAAGATTCTCTCTCTTTCTCCCTCTGCCCCTCTCCCAACTCCTTCTCCCTCTCTTCCTCTCTTTCTCAAAAAAGGTCTAAAATGCTTCATCCTTTCATGAAAGGTGCTTTAACCTTTCATTCACTTGTCTGTACTTTCCCAAGCACTGCTTACGACTCCCCATATGAATTCTATAGCCCAAATATAAAAAATATCTATCTTATTTCCTAATGCCCCATTCTGGTTATATAGGATGTACTTCTGAGTTCTGAAGGAAGAGGTCAGTTTTTTGTTTGTTTTTATTAAAGTCAGATACCAAAAACTATTTTATTTTCCAGATTCATGCCCCCTTAAAAATCTCCAACAAAATCTTTGTTTATTTGGCTCATTGGTAGAACAAAGATGATGTTTATAGCCTGAAGCAAATAAGCCATTTTTTCAATCTGAGATATAATTTATATATGATAAAATTCAACTCTACTGAAAGATAAAATTCACTGATTTTTAGTATAGTCACAAATATTTGTGACTATTATAATTATCTAATTCCAGACATTTTTATTGCCTTAAAAAAGAACTTCTTTCACATTACAAATTAATCCACATTCTTCATCACCCATCTTGAAAGCCTCTAGCAGCCACTAATCTCTTTTTTTTCCTATGGATTTGCTATTCTGGACATTTTATATGAATGGAATCATATAGTAGGTAGACTTTGTGTGTTTGGCTTCTTTCACTTAGCATAATATTTTCATGGGCCCTCCATGTTGTAGCATTATCATTTTGTTCGCTTTAATGAGCAAATAATATTCAATTATATGAGAATACCACATTTTGTGTATTCATTCACTTATTGATGGACATTTGGGTTCTTTTTACCATTTTGCCATATAAAAAATGTTGTTATAAACATGTACAAGCTTTTGTGTGAATATATTTTGGGCCATATGGTCACACTGTGGTTAACTTTCTGAGGAACTGTCAAACTATTTTCCAAGGCACCATACTATTTTACATTCCCACCAATGTATGAAGGTTCCAGTTTCTTCACATCCAATGGNCGGCTCTCCCCTGCCTCTCCCCACAACCCAGTGCCCAGCCCTGCTGTAGCCCAAGAGGTGGCCCGCCAGCCTCCCTGTGACACAGGTCCATAGTTCCGAAACACAGATATGGTTACTGTGGGGAATGAAAGAATGTATGTGTAAAGTCCTCACCTGACACATAAAGGATTTCTGATATTATTAGTTTATTCCTTAATGAATGATGCCAACCTGGGCCACTTATCTAGTCAGTCTTGCTATAAAGTTTATAGTTATCACTTAAATTCTTATTCTTCCATGCATACTGTATTTTGTCAAATAGAATAAAGCCTCCATGAGGATGGATGTATATATTTTTTATTTTAGAGAGAGAGAGAGAGAGTGTGTGTGTGTGTGTGTGTGTAAGCTAAGGGGGGGGTATTGGTAGGGGAGAGACAGAGACAGAGAGAGACAGAGAATCTTAAGCAGGCTCCATGCTTACCATGGAGCCCAAGATGGGGCTCAGTCCCACAACCCTGGGATCCTGACCTGAGCCCAAAACAAGAGTTGAACGCTCAACCGACTAAGCCACCCAGGTGCCTCAATGAGGATGGGTTTTAATGTTTTAGATCCTGTATCTCATACAGAATAGATACTTCATAAAAACATATAGAAAAAAGTGAATGTGTGGAATAAATTTTACTAGGCCTCTTTCAGTCTCCTTTTCAAGGAATCCTTCCCTTCCTTTACATTTCATTGCCATTGCTTTAATTTAGAAACTTGTCCTTCTTTATCAGCACTGTCAAAATAGCCATGGCCTATTTAAGCATTTCTGAAACCTGCCTACTATTAGAATCATCTGGGAGGATTTTAACTACATATTCCTAGCCCCTATGAGATGGATAGAATTAGAAGCTCTGAAGTGATAGTACTGAGAGAAGTGGACTATTTTTTTCAAAAGTTTCTCAGGTGATTCTTAAATACTGCTAATTTTTGAAACTACTTGTTCTGTATTAAAAAGTCTAAATTGGGTTGCCTGGGTGACTCAGTTGCTTGAGCATCTGACTCTTGATTTCAGCTCAGGTCATGATCCTAGCATTCTGGGACTGAGCCTCACATTGGGCTCTGTGCTGAACATGGAGCCTGCTTAAGATTCTCTCTCTTTCTCCCTCTGCCCCTCTCCCAACTCCTTCTCCCTCTCTTCCTCTCTTTCTCAAAAAAGGTCTAAAATGCTTCATCCTTTCATGAAAGGTGCTTTAACCTTTCATTCACTTGTCTGTACTTTCCCAAGCACTGCTTACGACTCCCCATATGAATTCTATAGCCCAAATATAAAAAATATCTATCTTATTTCCTAATGCCCCATTCTGGTTATATAGGATGTACTTCTGAGTTCTGAAGGAAGAGGTCAGTTTTTTGTTTGTTTTTATTAAAGTCAGATACCAAAAACTATTTTATTTTCCAGATTCATGCCCCCTTAAAAATCTCCAACAAAATCTTTGTTTATTTGGCTCATTGGTAGAACAAAGATGATGTTTATAGCCTGAAGCAAATAAGCCATTTTTTCAATCTGAGATATAATTTATATATGATAAAATTCAACTCTACTGAAAGATAAAATTCACTGATTTTTAGTATAGTCACAAATATTTGTGACTATTATAATTATCTAATTCCAGACATTTTTATTGCCTTAAAAAAGAACTTCTTTCACATTACAAATTAATCCACATTCTTCATCACCCATCTTGAAAGCCTCTAGCAGCCACTAATCTCTTTTTTTCCCTATGGATTTGCTATTCTGGACATTTTATATGAATGGAATCATATAGTAGGTAGACTTTGTGTGTTTGGCTTCTTTCACTTAGCATAATATTTTCATGGGCCCTCCATGTTGTAGCATTATCATTTTGTTCGCTTTAATGAGCAAATAATATTCAATTATATGAGAATACCACATTTTGTGTATTCATTCACTTATTGATGGACATTTGGGTTCTTTTTACCATTTTGCCATATAAAAAATGTTGTTATAAACATGTACAAGCTTTTGTGTGAATATATTTTGGGCCATATGGTCACACTGTGGTTAACTTTCTGAGGAACTGTCAAACTATTTTCCAAGGCACCATACTATTTTACATTCCCACCAATGTATGAAGGTTCCAGTTTCTTCACATCCAATGGAAACCTGTTATTATCTTTTTTTTATTATAGTCATCTTAGCAGATGTGAAATGGTTTCATTTCATTTAGCAGATTCATTATGGTTTTCATTTGTATTTTTCTAATGATTAATGAAATTGAACATCTCTTCATATGCTTATTGACCATTTGTAAATCTTTGGAAAATGTCTATTCACATCCTTTGCTAATTTTTAAATTGACTTATCTTTTTATTATTGAGTTGTAAGAGTTTTTTATATATTCTGAATACACATCCATAATCAGATATATGATTTACAAATATTCTCTTAAATTTTGTGAATTATCTTTTTACTTTTTCACTAGTGTCCTCTGAAGTACAAAATATTTTAATTTTGATGAAACCCAATTTATATTTCTTCTGTTGCTTGTTCTTTTGGTGCCATACTAAAAAACTATAAAGATATTATATGCTTTATTTTTATAGTTTCAGCTCTTATGTTTACTCTGATGCATTTTGAGTTAATTTTTGTACATATGTGAGGTGGGAGTTATTCATTCTTTTGCATGTGGCAGTGTACCAGTTCCATTTATTGAAAAGACTATTATTTCCCCACTGAATTGTCTAGGCATCCTCGTTGAAAATCAACTGGCCATAAAAGTGAGGATTTATTTGGATACTAAATGCTATTTCATTGATCTATATTTGGCCTTGTATCAGTACTACACTGCCTTCATTATGACAATTTTGTAGTTTTGAAAACTTGTAGTAATTTTAAAACTACAAGTTTTGAAACTTTGAAGTGCGAGTCCTCCAACTTTGTTCTTTTTCAAAAATGTTTTTGGCTATTATGAGTCATTGCATTTCCATATGGATTTTACTCAAACCTTTTTAGTTTCTGCAAATAAAGGAGCTGGGAGTTTGACAGGGATTGCACTGAATCTGTAGATAAATTTTAGGAGTTTTGCCATTTTAATAATGGTGTCTTTTCATGAAAATGGGATCTTCCTATTTATTTAGGTCTTTATTTCAGTAATGTTTTTTAGTTTCTAGTGTATAAGTTTTGTACATTTTCTGTTAAACTTATTCTTAAATATTTTATTCTTCTTGATACCATTTTAAATGGAATTGTTTTCTGAATTTCATTTGCAAATTGTTTATTGTTAATGTATGGAAATACAGTTGATTTTTGGATTTGACTTATACTGCAAAATTACTGAACTCATTTATTGGTAGATTCCTTAGGATTTTCTATATATAAGATCATGCCATGTGTGAAACATGAGCTTTTAATTTACATAGGAGTTGGTTAACATGGCCTCTGTATCATTTATTGCTTTATCCTGATAAACTGGTTAATTTTCTTCATCTGTAAAATGACAATAAATAATCTCAAATCCAGAGTTGCTATGAAGAATATATATGCTGACACTGTTCAAATAACCTTTAGTTCAATTATTTAATACATGAATCGTGAGAACTGGTTCTTTGTAGCTAAGAGTGGATGAATCCTTTTGCAAAGCATTTTCTCAATCCCATTCAGTTCTGGGATATTTTTGTTAGAAATGGTGCTGAGAAAGAATACATTAAAAGATGTCAATTCTTTTAGGGTGACTGGAACAACAGGAGTTGAAGCTTCAAAGATAGATTGAAATCCTGTTTAAATACTCTGCTAAATAGGATGAACATTATTCTACGGGAACAAAAAAACTACCAAATGGTTTTTATTGGGGAATAGTAAAATCAATGTAGAGCGTATATTGAAAGGGTAGAAATTAGGAGTAAGGGGCAAAGGTAGGAGGCTGTTGTAAGAGATCAGTAAATAATTGGTGAGAACCTTAACTAAGGCAATACCTTGAAAGATGCTTATAGTATGTTTAGTGTGTTTTGGTTGGAGGACTTCTAGGATTCTTCTGGATTATAAACCATTATTGGCAAGAAGGATTATAAGGAAAGATTAGGGAAATGTTGTTTAAGATAACTGCAGAGTACCCAAGCAGATATGCTAATGGGATGATAGAGAATCAATCTGAATTCTAGCAGAGAGTTGAGGATAATTTATGCAAAATTTTAAAATTTGTCTTCTATGCCAACTTCTGGTTTTCACTTCTGCCCCTTCTTAGCATCTCTCCATGGTTCGTAATTATCATAACCTCTTATAATTAACCTGAAGCCTCAGTTCTTCTTTCTCTCCCTTTATTTCTCTCACTCTCTCTTAGCTGTCCTGAAAAACAAAACCTCTACCTCAGTAAAACTTAACCCTAGTAATACCTAAACTCTCTGCATTCTTCATATCTACACCTTAGACCTTCCACTCCCCATAACTTTTCTTCTCCTCTGCCATCTGACCTGATTGCTCTCTAAGACACCTATGGTCTTGGTAATTCTACTTGCTTTCTTCTTTGTTGGATCTCCTGATTCTTGGCTGATAAATATTCTTCTTTCTTGATTTAAAGCAGTGTAAAAAGTAAAATTTTAAATCTTTGATTGTAAGAAAATGACTATTTTACCACCACGTTATTTTGACTTGGTTTAGAATTAGAGACTGAAAATCAGTGTCCTGCCGAATTTTGAAGGATTGAAGGCATTTTAGAATCTGGGATTACAGTTGAAAAATATGACATCATTCTGATGCCTATAGTACCATTTATGACCTGTGGTTCTGCATTGAAGGGCTACTGAGGTTCACTTGAAGATCTTGGGATTGTCTCTTTATTTCTGTCTTCTGAAATATCACAATGATATGTGGCTCTTTTAAAATTTATTCTCTTGGGCATTTGGTAGGTCTTTTCAAACTGGAAACCCATTTCCAACAATTTTGGTAAATTATCCTGTATTACTGATATGACAGTATGTTTCCTTCCATTTTCACATTTGTCTTTTCCTAAAATTCCTATTATACATACAGAGAAAAGACTTAAATGATCTTCTAATTCTTTTCTCTTTCTCCTATTGCTTTTTTATTATAATGTCTGAAAGATTATTTTGCCTTTATCTTACATTTATTTTTTCATATCATTAATTTGTATTTTTGACTATTTATAATTTTATTTTTATTTCTTAAATGTTAATTAATTTTGAGAGAGAGAGAGAGGCAGGGGGAGGGGTAAAGAGAGAGGGAGAGAGATTCCCAGGCAGGCTCCCAACACAGAATTCAATCTCACTGTGAGATCATGACCTGAGCCAAAATCAAAACTGTGACACAACCAAATAAGCCACCCAGATGCCTCTCATTTTAAATTTTCTTTCATGTTTTAAAAAATAGTATTTTTTTTCTTTTTAATGGATGTAATACTTTTCTAATCTTTCCACTAATATTAATTAGATTTTGAAAGCGATTATTTTTCTCTCTGTTATGTGTAATTTCCAATTTCTTTTTCTACTGATTTTATCTCTGACATTCATATTGAGTCTGTCCCCACTTTGTTTGGCCTCTTTGGTATTTATAAAATACCAGATTTCACATTTTAAAAAATCAGTGATTTTGGCCTCTTCAAAAAAAAAAGAAAAATCTGGTCATGCTACAACCATGTTTTCTTGGTGAGTGGAGACTGTCCATTTTAAATAGGACATACAGTCTATGGCTTCCTGTTTTATTCATTTATCCATCAGGCTCAATACGCATTTAGGTAAACCACTTTGTCCATGCTCCTCAGTCACCTGCATGTCTGCAGCCCACTCAGAAACCCCTTGACTTATACTTCTGGACCCATGGCTTATCTTTGAAGATATAATATTTGCTCTGTTTTTCTTTAATAAAATCCTTTTCTATTATCAAATCCTTTTGTAATGTAGTTGTTCTTTCAACAAGACACAGGGAACAAGTTTTATGACCATTGAAATCCAACAAAGACAGGTTATTATTTGAACTGCTCCAAAGACACTCATTAGCATGGATAATTTAGAGTGCTCTATTTCATAAATCTACTCTTGTACAAATTAAAGCAAATTTAAAGCTTTAAATTTCTCATGTATCATTTTGTGAGGCTTGAGTCAATTAACACTTTCCAAAGATAGGGTTCTCTTTTTATATGTGGATATTGTGACTTAATTAAATGTTGACAACTTGGTTTTTATTTATAATATGGTAAATAGAGTTTTTTCTTTAGTTTTTTTTTTAATAAAAGAATTGCAGTAATTCAGTGAATACCCATGATAGTTACGTAAAACAAAATTCTATATCTTATGAGAAGACCACTTGGCTGGAAATCATAGGAGCCAGATTTCAGTTCATTGAGTCATCATTCAACACAAGATTTGTCTTTTATTATACTTTATTGCCAATGCCCAGCATATAACAAATGCTAAGATGTATGTATTGAATGGTTAAATGAATGACATGTGGTTATTTTTTCAAGGAGCATAAAATATTCCTTTCTTTTAAACATAGAATATTCCTAGAGAAATACACTATTTCCATCACAGTCTCAGACAATTTAAATATCAATGTGAGACTCTTTTCCTCAAAATACCTTCTCAAACCACAAGAGGTTATTTTTTCCACTTTTATGTTACTTTTATGCAACATCCAGACCCTTTGCTAGATAAATAAAAACAAATTGAAACCTAAAGCAGAATATTAACTCACAGATATTAGAGGCCAACATTCTAATTTTATACATAGAGAGACTGAGTCTCAGAAATATAAAATAATTTTCCCAAACCTATGAAGTTAATATATTTGTTAGTACAGTTTACTACCGATTTTCTCCCCAGTATGTTGTAAACTCCCCTGAAACAGAAACTTGATATATTTGGTTGACTGATTGCTTACAGCACCTTGAAGAGTGCATAACACATATTAGGTGCTCAACCAATATCTGTGGTTGAATGAGATGACCAAGAAAATTTAAATTGTTGATAAATGACAAATAATTTCTCAGTATAAATGTGTCCCATGAAATATTTTAGACATAATTTGGGTATAAAATTTATTGTTTATCTGAAATTTAAGTTTAACTGGGTATCTTGCATTTTTACTTCCTAATCTGGCAAGATCTGAATAGTGAGAAAACGATCTATATATTGGATCTAGAGAGAGAGATTTCAAGATTTAAAAAATAGTGAGTGTAAAGTCTTGCCATAGGGATGAATGTGACTGCTCAAGAAATAGCAAGGAGTCAATATGGCTGGATTGGGTCGAGGGAGGAGAACTGGCAATCGGTATTGGAATATCATGGAGGTTCATTAAGGTATTGTGAATAATTTGGATTTTACTTGATGGAAAGTCATTAGAAGGTTTTGGTTGTGGAACCATGTGATGTAACCTAAGTTTAAAGAGACCACTTTGGCTGCTGTATGAACAGACCCCGGAAGGACAAGAGATGAGGCAGGAAGGGTTTGTGGAGAATGCATGAAACAGACCATGCCAGAGATGATGGTTTGGAACACAGTGTTAGTAGTGGCGATGGTGCACAGAGGTTTGAATAAAGTTCTATTTTATTTTATTTTGTTTTGTTTATTTTGTTTTATTTTATTTTATTTTTAATGTTTATTTACTTATCTGAGAGAGACAGAGAGAGAACAAGCAAGCATGGGGGAAAAACAGAGAGACAGAGACAGGGAGACAGAAAATCCCAAGCAGCCTCCGTGCTGTCAGCCCAAAGCCTGATGTGGGGCTTGAACTCATGAACTGTGAGATCATGAACTGAGTCTAAATCAAGAGTCATACTGAGCCACCCAGGTGTCCCTGGGTTCTATTTAAGAACTGCAGGACTTGCTGCAGTTATAGGGTATGTTATAGGGTTATGTTAGAAAGATGAATCAGGGTTGCTTTCTTTATCCTTGGCCTGAGCAATGGGATAACTGATCCAAAGCAACTGACAACTATAGGGAAGCGAATTATATTTGTGTAAGCAGTTGTTTACTGAAACACACACACGTTGCACTTGCCAGGGTTATCAATTTCAAGTTACTGCTCTACTACTGCTGCATCATCGTCATCGTTGTCATTGTCGTCGTCATCATCATCATCATTTTTGTGCATTTATTACACCAGACAATACTAGCCCATTATATCTATTACTCAGTTAATTATCACAAAAACACTATGATGTAGGTACTATTATTATAATCATTCTTATATTACAGGGACTTCTGGGTGGCTCAATTGGTTAAGTGTCCAGCTTCAGCTCCGGTCATGATCTCATAGTTCATGAGTTCAAGCCCTGCATTGGATTCTGTACTGATAGCTCAGAACTTGGAGCCTGCTTTGGATTCTGTCTCTCTCTCTCTTTTTCTCTCTGTCCTCTCCTGATCATGTGCTCGTTCTCTCTCTCTTTCTCTCAGAAAATAAATGATAAAGATTAAAAAAAAAGAATCCTTCTTATATGACAAATAAGGAAACTGAAGCCCACAAAAATTGAAGAACTTGCTCTAAGTCATACAGCTAGAAAAAGACAAAGTATGACTCTAAAGGCAACCTGGCAGATCCCAAAACACTTTCACTAAACAACTAAGTTTTGTAAAAACAAAGGAAAAAAAGTAGTGGTCTGGATTACTGTGAATCTAAAAAAAAATATTCATTCAACTTTTACCCTTCTATTGAAACATTCAGAGAACATTTTTTGATTTAATGAGAAAATTCATGAAACAAACTTTACAAAGAGACAAAAAGAAGATTTGACAAATTTAAATATAGGGACTTTATTCTTGGATAGGAAGACTGAAATTACAGTCATTTAAAAAATTATTTTAGAGTGGAATTCCCATCAAAACCACACACACAACACATGTGTATACATACATATATACACATATATATTTCAACAAATCATAAATCAGATAAACCACAATCTAACTTTACCAAGAATAGGTGGAGAAAGCACAAATATAAAACACAGGGAAAGAAATAAAGGCATTCTGAGAAATGATAGAAATTAGAAAATTCATGAGACTACTTTTTTCCTTCTAAATCTATTCCAAATATATCTGAAAATTCTATTGATAAATAAAGCTTACCAAGACATGTGTTTAATAATGGAAACAAGGTGAGAAACTGGAAAATATATAATTTTTGTGTGTGTGTAAGAAGGTAGAAAACAAGATCGTACATTCATATTCACTTTTACCTCTGTAAAGAAATTCTAAAAGAATATACCAGACACTCATGAAAACTGTACCTGGGTGAGGGATGGTGATGGTAAGAAGACTTTCCATTATACTACTTTTATACTGAATAATGTGGCTGTATTACCAATTCAAATACTTAAAAAATAACATTAACACACCATATTTGGAGAACTGAAAGGCAATTACCTATGTGGTGAAAAAGGCATGCTTTGAGCACTGACCATACAAAATTTGACTAGTTTCACTACAAAGCTGCTTTGGTTAAGTAGCATATGGTTTTGATCAAATAAATCTCTGTATGATTTTTATAAGTCTTTCATCGCCTATTGATCGTGAAAGAAGAAATCCTTCTGACATCATAGTCTATGTTTGGTCCAATTCCATGTTACTTACTTGATTTCCTTTCTCAGAGTCTCTGAAGCAATTTGCTTCCATGACTGAGCAGGATTTCAGTTCAGAGATAAAACAAAAATTATTAACTAAATATGATGCATTATTTATTTTGTTCTGCTTTCTTATTCTCCAAATCTACTATTGTGTTCAATGTATTTAAAAAAAAGAAACATAAATATTTAGGCTTAATGCTTTGAACACTGGATTTTGAGATGGTGTCACATATTTAATCATCTTACTACTTTATAACAATCTGCAAAATAAGTCTATATAGGTTTTAACAAACTTGATCATATTGGTCTCTTCCAGGTTTATTATATTTTATGTAATTCTCCCTGTAAATCTGGTATCTGGCTCCGTGTCTATAATTTATTCAGGACATTTTTCCCTTTCATACATTTTTATTAACAATATATATTTAGTGTTGATTTCCTCATTTTAGTTTGTCAATACTTTATTTAGCTCAATTTGGAGATTATATAATTTGTCTTACTTAGTTTTGCTCTTATTTTCCATTCCACAAAAGCTGATAGTTTGGGAGATTATTGTTTTTATTTTTAATCTCTTCCAATGTTTTTTCCCAGTTTTTATTTTATTTTATTTATTCAAATTCAAGTTAGCTAATATATAGTGTGGTACTGGTTTCAGGAGTAGAATTTAGTGATTCACCAGTTACATATAACACCCAGTGCTCATCCCAAGTGTCTTCCTTAATGCCCATCACCCATTTAACCTCCCCCCCCCACTCCATCACCTTCCACTCCAGCAACCCTCCATTTGTTCTCTGTTTCCAAGACTCTCTTTTGGTTTACCTCTCTCTATTTTTATCTTATTTTATTTTTCCTTCCTTTCCCTTACATTCATCTGTTTTGCTTCTTAAATTCCCCTTACCTCTTGCAAAGTTAAGTATCACTAATAGAGTTGCTTCACCTTATAAATAAGTTGTTATTATGCCCTAACACTTCTTTCCTATAGGGCTTCTTTTTTCTCAACTCCACATTTCCAACATGCTAGTTCATAATGCTTCTAAATTTCATGTGGGGACAACACACTCACTACTACCTGAAAGCTGATAGCATTTGGGAGGCATGGGAAAAACTCTATGTAGGTGATTCAATTGATGAAGAGAACTATTTCCATTAAGAAAGTGAGTTCTACGGTTCACTTCAAATACTGATAGCATCATTAAGTCTTCTCTGCTTAATATGAGGAATAAACTAAAAATTGTTTTTAGATGTTATAACACAAAATGCCTTTATGAGACTTCTCTTTACTAAAGAAAATATAGGATCTCAGTGGTTTTTATCTTGCAGAGATACTATGAGAATTATGAAGAAATAAGGTTTTGCTAACTATGATTTTCTGAGAAATTTGTCTCTACTGAAAGAAAATGTAGTGAGGTCACGTAAGGACATATTTAGGGTGTTTGGATTCAGACTACTTAGTTGCCATAAAAGAGAGAGATATAAAGCATGGTGTGGGTATTAGAGTCATCTTTGCTATACTGGAGAAAAAGGATCTCAGGAGAGGCTTTGCAGAGAATAATGCAGAGGAGTTTGCCAGATGTAGAAGCTGTGAAGGGCAAGGAGTGCATACAGAGGAAAGCACCATATGAGAAAACATGGACGTGTGAGATGCTCTGGTATTTGGCGCAAATGGATGAAAATATGATGAGATGCTGGTGAGAATAGCTGAAGATAAAGGGATTCAGCCACATAAGGGACAAAGAGGTCTTTGTAACTCATTTTAAAGATTTTTTTAAAGTATTTTTTATAACCTTATTTTTGGTAAATAAAAATAATAGTAAATCTGCATAAACTCTAACCTTGATTGCATTTTACACTGTCTTAAAGAAACAAGTAACTATGTAATAGAGTCTACAGTATAGACAGTGAATAAAAAGTATAGATGTGCCCATTGAAAGATTCTCTCTACTTCAATGTCTACTTTCTTACCTTTCATTCACTCTTCCAACAGTAATTTGCTCTTTTTCTATTATACTGTCACAATAGTTTAGGTCACTGTTAGTGACTGAATATGTATGTCCCTCTAAACTCATCTACTGAAATCCTAACCCCCAATGTGATAGTATTAGGAGATGGGCTTTTGGGAGGCCATTAGGTCATGAGTCAGATTAGCATAATTCATCAACATTTCTACTTGGATATTTATTACTTCAGGCTCAACAAGATCAGACATGAAGCCATCATCTTCCTGCTCATATCTATTTTTCTTGTTTTTCTTATAAATATTATGTCTATCCACTCAGGTGTTTAAGCCTAAAATCTGCATGCCACTTAAGATTTCTTTTCTTATGCTCCACAGGTGTGGCTTTTGCTTGCACCTCTGAAATGTTTAGCCACTGTATTTTTCTCCTTCTATTCCTGCCATTAGCCAAGTCCAGGCCACTAAAAATTCTTGCCTGGGTTTTTGCTGTAGCTTCTCCATATCTAGCCACAGTGCCCACAGTGAGTTTTAATAATGCAACTTAATCACATCACTCTTGTAGATAACACCTTTCAGTGGTTCCACATTTTCATTGCTCATGTTTTACCCTAAAAATACCTATCAAACATATTGCAATTGCTCATTTCATTGATAATTTATCCTACTACACTATAAGTGATTGTTTAGAGACAGGGAGCATCTTCTGAACAACGGTCATGATAGACATACTCCAGTGTACTAGTCAATATATATATATATATTCAAACCTACTATATTCCCTCAGCTGTATACAGAGGACTAGGAACTATAATCTCTACTCTTTCCGATTTTATTGTCTGGCTGGGAGCAACACAACTCATAAGGCATAAGTTAAACAAAAACCATTCAAAAACAAATTATGCTACACTGCCTGTTAGGCAAAGAGATGAGAGGGGAATCTAAGCTAAAATATTTGAAGAAGTATCACCTGAGGTGGGATTGGAATTAGGTCTTAGAAAATAAGAAGAATTTGAGAACATGAAGGAAGAAGACAATCTATTTCACAAAAGGGGAAGAATGTATGAAAATTAAAAACAAAAAAATTAAAACAAACTTTTTTTAAGGATAAATAAAAAATTTAACCCTGATTGGGATCTTATACTGCCTTAGAGAAACAGGATAAAGTTTATTGGTAAATCCCGCACCCCCACCCCAACTTGGTAACTATTATTTTTAACCTGGTTATTTGTGGTGGTTAGGGGGGCTGATGAAACCAGTGTCTTTGTTTTGATCTCTGTGTGGACTGCATTAGTTCTATGGGCCAACATCGTGCCTCCCTCATACTGAGCCTGCTCTGTTAAAAAGACACACCCTTCCTCAGAGGTGAAGTATTGGGTGCTGGTTGAGAAGACATAGGCAGATAGGTTAGTTGAGGGTTCCTATTTCTTATAGCTCTACAGAGGCATCTCTATGTTCTGTCCTGTGAGACAATTAGGATCCTCTGGTTTAACCCTTCTGCACTCAACAACTACAAGCCAGGAAAAGGTCCACTTACTCATCTTTGAGAAATGTCATATGCTAGTAGGTGACTGGATTGAATTATGTCTTTCCCTACCCCCAATTCATATTGAAGTGGTAACCCCCAATACTTCCGAATGTCGATTCTATTTGGAAACAGGGTCTATAGATAGGTGATCAAGGTAAAGTGAGGTCATTTGGGTGGGTCTTAATCCAATATGACTGGTGTCCTTATCAGAAGAGGAAATTTGGACACAGATAGGAACAGAGGGAATATGATTAAAGACAAAAAAGAAGATGGACATCTACAAGGCAAGTGGAGAGGCCTCAAAAGAAACGAACACTGCCGACACATTAATCTCTGACTTCCAGCCTCTAGAATTGTAAGAAACTACCTCTCTGTTGTTTATACCTCACAGTCTGTGGTATTTTGTTATGGTACCTCTAGAACACTGATACAGTGATGAAGAGTAGAAGTTAATCTTTCAAATAAATCTCTAACTAATAGTTAGGATAATGGTCTTGCTACATATATTTGGAAATAAAATTTTAAATAACTTTGAAATGACGCATATTGGTTTAGTTGGAAGAAATAAAAAATGTGATTTTTTTAATACTAATTTATAGTTTCAAATACATTTTTGATGCTACTTTACTGTAAGGACTCTAAATACAGTAAAATATAACCCAATGTAAGAAATGTGATGTGGTCTTGTGTGTATACATATGTTATTGTATATTCCAGTAAAATCTAGAGTTCACTTTAAAATTAGAAATCAGAAGAATGTTGCTTGAAATAGATATAAGCCATGGATAATAAAGTTCTTTTATGTTGCCCAAGGATGTTAAATGGATTGTACAGTAATGTGAAAGTGGCAACCCTATATTTATGGGTGGAAAAGTCATTTTTATTTAAAACTCCCATTTCCTCTTCCTTCTCTATTTTTTTAAGTCCCATTTGCTGAAATGTCTCATGCTTCATCTCAATTTGAGCCACATATTGTGAGATTACACAAAAATTCACTGGGCCAATTTGGAGATATCCAATGTGAAACAGCGTTTTTTAGGTAGAGGAAGATTTTGAAACAAATTAATTTTAAGATTTTGATCATTCAAAATGGTTTGGCTTTTCATTTAAAAAATGCTTTTACTGGACTTAAAACCACTTGGATTCGAAAGAACAACTATGTAGCCTTTTGAAAGAGATGCCTTGATCATGGGATGGACACTGGCTCACATGTGGAGCTGCCATAGGGGAATCCCCAGTGTGTCTCCTGTGGAAATGTGCACCAGCAACTGTGAGACACCATCCATGGAGAGATGGCAGCTCAGATGCCCTTCCTGGGGCAGTCACCCAAAGCAGCTCAGTTCCTCTCCCTGTAGCTCACTCAGGGCTCTCTAAAGTTTGTTCAATATTCTCTGGTTTCACCTATGACAATGGTTCTCAGTTACAATTTCCAACGTACCTCACAGGACAGTTTTGTTTATTTGTCCCATGGGAATCAAGGCATGTACACACACACACACACACACACACACACTCATGGACACAGCATTTAGAATCATCAGGGTGTCTACATCAAAGGCTGTAGTATAAGCTTTGCCCTGTGAAACAGGAAACAAGTAGCCAGATGCTGAATGGATGAAGTGGAGTTGAGGTGGGAGAAGCATCTCCCATATAGTTTCCAAGTAACAGTTGTCCAGGAGGGACTGGCATTAAGCTTGATGCAATTTGCACATTTACATTTATATACGTTATTGCTAGATCTCTCTGTCTTTCTCTCTTTTGCTTTCTCACTTGCTTTTGCTTTCTCCAAAAATGTGTTGTGTACTGATAATAGTAAATAATAATGAAAATATAGAATATAGAGAAGAAAATAGAATTATTTCTGCATATGTATTCCTATTTCTCTAATTCTGCCTATCATCTGTTTGTAATATAATTTGCCTCTCTCTCTCTCTCTCTCTGTGTGTATATATATATATATACATATTTAAAAATATACTATGAGCATTTTGCCATTTTATTAAAGAACTAAATATTTAATGACATTATCCTTTTTGCCATTTTTAACTATTAAATAATTGTGGCAGTTTTATTTTGTTTTGTTTTGCTATTATAATTAACTGCAAATAATACAACTGTTGTAACACCATCATTACGTGCCTGGGAAATTCAATGTTTAACCAATGACACTCGCAGGTGCCCGGATATGACTTCATAGGAACATTGCCTCTGGTAGGACAACTCTGGGGCATGACTTCAACTTCAGAGTTTCCCTGAAGGATTAGCTGCAGCTTGCCTGAACCTTTACCTCCAACTCCACCCTTGCATTGCTTCCTCTCTTCTCCCTCTCCTTCTGCTTGCTTACCACTTTCCTCTGGGAGCACTTCTAATAAATCACTCAGAAAAAAATCTTTGCCTTTTGCTCTGCTTATGAAGAACTTGACCTAAGACATCTTTTCAGAAATCTATGATTATTCTCATAAGATTCTGTCTTAGAATTATTCACTTACGGGATACATACCTTTCTAAAGTGTTTGACAAATACTGCTAATTTGCTATGTAGAAAAGTTGTACAGAATTAAGTTCCTATCATCATACATGTACGTTTCTTCCATTTCATCCTTTGGAATAGTTTCACCCTCTATGGAGACAGAAGTGGCCCTATTTGTGCTCAGGGAACATCCTGATCCCTACCATACATTATAGAACTTGGAGTAAACAGACGGTTGATTGACTTGCACCCATGAGGTTCTTTTTCTTGTGAATATAAAAATGAGAGTTAACACCAGAAAATCTAAGAGGTAAAGAGACTACAAAAATGTAGGGAGGGGCACTATGCCTATAGCAGCACCCTAAAAAGGAGATCTGTTAGTTCAAACAAAATAGAACAGAATATTGGGCTTAAAAATGGACTGACTCATGCTGATATATGGGACTCTGATAATTAAAACAGTTGGTGTTGCAGGACAGAGAGTAAAGAGAGAGTCATTACAGAAATGACATTAGGAAAACTGTTTATTCATACGGAAAAATGAATATGAATCTCTACCTCATATACAGAAAAACCAGATCCTGTTGGGACAAGGACCACAAAAAAGGTGAAATTGTAAAGATTTTAGAAAAGAACTTGAGAGGAAGAGCTTATCCTTGGGGAATAAGAAGATGTCTAAACAAGACACAAATAATCCTTATCACAAAAGAGCTGAGTACAGACTGAGAAATATGATTATAGGGAAATATGCATGGACTGCAAACATGAAAATATACTCAACCTCATTTGTAAACAGGAAAAGGCAAATTAAGCATCGTAAAATAACATTTCACCCACCAGAATGGCTATAATTTATAAATCTGATAGTATTAAATAATTGATAAGTATATTGAGCAATGGGAACTCTCACAAACTGCATTTTGGAGTGTATACCGGAACAGCCACTTTGGAAAACTATTTAAAATCATCTTTTAAATGTAACATTTCAATACCAAAGCCCTCAAAAATTCCACTCTACGTATATATTACTTACAGAAACTTTCATGTTATACCTGAAGACATGTATAGGATTATCCTGAGAATAATTTTTGTATAGCAAGAAACTAAAAGCCGCACAAGTGTTGGATGGGTAATTGTTTTATAGTATCATAAAAGGGAAAGTATTATAGAGGGAAAGTGATGAAATCAACAAGGATACACAAGGATCCTCAAGGTTAATGGTAATGGATAGTTTCATAATTAGGGTGGTTCATAGGTTTTATTCTATTATTTCTGAAACTATTCAAAACATTATGTACACTAGTATACAGACATCCATATTCACAGGTATGATACATTTTATAATAAAAGGATGAACTTGGAATGTGGCAAACAATGGTGGATATAAACAGACCCTACAAGGATACCACTGCTACTCTGACAATTAAATATTGGTAAGAGTTGTCAGCTGAGTTATACGAGTTTAGGGATCTTTGTTTTACAATTATAGAAACAAACTGAAAAGTTGTAATATTTTTTTAAAAAGCCAATTTACTGAGAATATGTGAGATTATGGACATGAGATTATGGAGTGGGATTATGGAAATTGCTCATTAATTATTTGAATGATGAATGACATTTTTAAAAAGCTCTTATGTCTTAGTTACTATTCTTGATGAGGTAGTAAAAGCATTGAACAACAGGCAAAATACTGGCTCTCTTGGACATTTCAATCAAAGTGGGATGGGGGAAGACTTATAATAAGAAAATCAACTAAAAGACTATAATATGTCAAGGGCTGATAGCTATCATGAAAAAAAAAAAAAAGACTTCAGCTTTTGGCCAGGTGACTTTAGCTTTTGGTCACAAGGTAACTTGCCTTCTCAAACAAAACAAAACAAAACACTACAAAATTGAACAAAATACACAGTGTAACTGTTTTCAAACATTGAACAAAAGACAATGTAGGACTATGATCCTTGAGAAAAGGCAAACACAATATGAGCCCAGTGATTGACCACGATTTCCCTGGATTTTCACCTCAGGTACTTGCTTTGTACAACAGGGAGATGGACACCAAGCAGAGGAGTGGGCTAAATTTCTGGGTTGAGGAAACAGAGGATCAAAATTCCATGCTGACTAAAAAGTTGAAGTTTGTGGGGCAGCATACTAGGAAAGGGGTGGCTGATCAGAGGGAGAAGAACCCAGATATCTATGTGGGAGTTCCTCATATATAATTGCCCAAGGACTGGGCTGCACACAATGCAGAGACGTATTTATAAGGTCTAGCAGAGACTGTCTACAAAGACTGAGACCTGAAAGAGGTCAGCTGATATTAGAGGTTCTCCAGTTCTGGAAGACATTGGAATTCTAGCCCCATCAGAGTGGAGAGGCCTTGCTGGGAAGCTAGTACTGTCAATGTTAGGGACCTCACAGTAACCACATTTTGGATATTTTATGGATATTATCACATCTATGGTAAAGGACATACCACAGTTCTAAATTCAAACCCAAAAGAAATCTGCCACAACAGATCAAAGGAGTCACTCTGACAGAACCAATATCATCCCATGGTAACTGGATTGCTTGACAGAACAAAAGTCAACACCCTCTAAAGGGTGAAGCCATAATTCAGACTCCCCACAATCTCTTGTCCACAATCTAATGCATACACTATGCACTACCAGACCTGAGAAGAAATAGGAATATAGCATCACAGCCCCGAAAAATATAGTCATTCAAAACTAAATCTAACAACTAGGAGACAAAGATTTTTAAGAAGATATTATGTACATCTTTTAAAAATGTGGTTTTTTTGAACCACTTAAAAAATGTGGTTATAGTAAATGACCAGCTGAGGAATCTCAAAAGAGAAATAGGAATTCTAAAAATATAAAAATTGAAAAATTTAGAACCAAAAGTACAATATCTGAAAGAAAATTTTAGATTGCATAGGAAAACATTGTTGCATTTGAGGATTGATCATTGAAAATTATCCAACATAAGGATGAAAGATGAGCAAAATAAAGAACAGACCCTCAGTGATGCCTAGAATATTAATGACTGGTCAAATATATATGTGATTCGACCAGAAGGCGAAGAAAGTGACATCTAGAATACTAATGACTGGTCAAATATGTATGCGATTCAACCAGAAGGCGAAGAAATAAATAATAGAGCAGAAAAAATTTAGAGAAACAGTGGCCAAAAATTTCTCCATTGGGATGAAGGATATAAATTTGACATTTATGAGGCTCAGCAAACTTCATTCAGAGAGAAACAAAGAAAAGCCACACTTGAAATATATTTAAATTACTGGAAACCAAAGATAAAGAAAAAATCTTGAAAGCAGTCAGAGAGAAAATGACCCATTACTTACAAAATGATGGCAAACTTCTTATCAGAAGCCGTGAAGCTCACAAACAGTAGGGTAATATCTTTAAAGTGCTGAAGAAAAAAAAAAAAGAACTTGTCAGTTGAGATGCTATTCCACCAAAGATATTCTTCAACAATAAAAACAAACGAGGGGCTCAATTGGTTAAATCTCTGACTTCAGCTCCAGTCATGATCTTGTGGTTCATGAGTTTGAGCCCTGTGTTGGGCTCTGTACTGATAACTCAGAGCCTGGAGCCTGCTTCAAATTGTCTTACCCTCTCTCTCTGCCCCTCCCCCACTCACACTCTGTCTTTCTTTCTCAAAAATAATTATATGTTAAAAATTTTTTAAAAAGGGGCGCCTGGGTGGCTTAGTCGGTTAAGCGTCCGACTTTCGCTTAGGTCATGATCTCGCGGGTCGTGGGTTCGAGCCCCGCGTCGGGCTCTGTGCTGACTGCCAGCTCGGAGCCTGGAGCCTGTTTCAGTCTGTGACTCCCTCTCTCTCTGACCCTCCCCTGTTCACGCTGTCTCTCTCTCTCCTAGAAATAAATAAAACATTTTAAAAAAAATTTAAAAAGAATAAAAACAAATGAAAGAGTTTTCAGGTAGAAAAAACATAGAGAATTCATTTTTAGCTGACCTGCATTACAAGAAATTATACTTAGAGAAAATGAGATCAAATGGAAACTCTAATTTATATGATATAATAGAAAGTAACTTACGTGCTAAATATGTGAATAAACATATAGTCCTATATGTTTTCTTCGCTCAATTTTTAAAAAAGGCATATGACAGTATTAAGCAAAACTTATAATACTGTGCTGTGGGATTTATAAAATCTATAGTTTATATATGTAATACCTATGACAAAAACATAAAGGTAGGGAGTAAATGAAGCCACAGTGCTATAAATATATCATGTTTAATGTAGGACAGTGTCGATTAGGATAAATAAATGGAGCATACTGTAATTCCTACAATAACTAACAAAGAAAAAAAAAGAAAAGAAAGAAAGGAAATACAATATAAAGAGGTATAGCTAACAGACTAATGGAGGAATTGAAACAATATAAAAAAATATTTTATTAATCCTAAAGGAGTCAGGAAAAAGAAATGGAGAAACAAAAAACATTTTGAACTAAAATAAAACAAATGGCAGTGGAGAGCCAAATTCAATCATATCAAAAAACATTAAACAAAAATGGCCCCAAACCTCCAATTTAAAGTCACAGATTATGACTCTGGGTAAAATCTGAGAACTATTTCTATGTTATCTACAAGAGAGACAGTGTTGTTTAAAGCAAAACCTCAAACAGTTTTATTTATTCTGTTGTTCAGTATCTGCTTTCAAAATACTGCCTTAAAATATAAATCATCTCTATCTACTTTTAGGTGTATTAATGATGGCGTCAAAAGTTATGCCTCTAGCCCCATCCTTTTTTTCTGTACTATGATTATCTCATCATTGTGCTATGTGGTCACATTAGATGAAACATACCTAGGGGCTGACTTAATCATTCTAACCCCAAAACAAATTCTCTCTCCATTTCCATTTTTCCATTCATGGAATTATTTTTTTAATTATTATTATTATTATTATTTTGCAAATTGCCTAGTTCAAAATCATTGATTAAAGTGAATTTAGATTCCATCGTTCTTTCATTCACTAAATCACACTCCATTTTCTTTTTCAAAATGTCTCTTTCTACTGCCTCCCACCCCATTTAGGTCATCATTATCTCATATATTTTGTAGAGTGGCCACAAAGTGTTTAAGCAGAAATGATAGATGTTATCTGTGTGTGCTTCTCCAATTTCTGCCCACATTTTTGGTTTTTACTCATGTTCTTCTTGACTTCTTCTATGTTAATGGATGGAAGTCATTAAAACAGCCCCGAATGGCTGTCCTTAGGTATTAAATTGATTTCTGTTGAATTTCAAGCTTAGGGATTTTGTAGTCCATATGCCAGAACCATAAAAATACTATCAAAAGAGTCAAGGTTTCCATGTAAGGTATTACAGCAGTTTGGGGGAGCACAGAAATTTTTTTAAAAATGCATAGAAGAGGGTAGAAATAATACATTTATATACTCCATCACCCATCCCCTACGCCCCAGCCTCCTGGCATGGAAGGGAACAATTTCCCTGTGGAAGGAGAGTAAAGTGAGCACCAACCCCATTGCTGACCCAAGAGATGGCCTGCCCCAAAGTGGCTCCCTTGGGTGTCCCAGGAATTCAGGCCCCCAGCTCACCGTGGTGCCTGTCAGCTCTAACGGCGCCAGCCAATCCTGCAACCCCAGGTGGCTTCTGTAGCACTAGGCTTCCAGGGGGCTTCTGGGAGCCCAGCTCTCTCCCACCCTTCCACCCCGGTTCACCCTGGTACCTGCTGGCTCCAGAGGCCCTGGGTAGATCCCAGGGCCCTCAGACTCCCTATCAGCTCTCATGAACCCAGGCTCCTGGCTGGGCCCAAAGGAAAGTGAGATGAAACAGAAGGAAAACCATACAATTCAACATTATTATTATTTAAAATTAATTCTAAGGAATTAGAATTAGCTTTACTAATAATAAATTAATTTAATATGTTATATTTTCAAGTCCTTTCATTCTGAAAACTTATGAAATTCATAATCATCATTTCTTAATCTTTAATAGTATCTTTGGCCCTATTTATTCTGGTTTCTACTTTCTGAGATCAGAGTATGCTTTACGTGCTTACTTATTTAAACACAGTCATATTGATACTTTTAAGGAACTCTCAGACACATGGGTCTTCAATTGCAGAACTTCCAGACTTTAAAAAAGAATATTCATCTGCTATACATCCTGGGCTTTACTATAGAGAACTTGAGGAAGTTCTGTCTCGACAGAGCACTTTACAAAAGTTTGCAGTGTTTTTTCTCTTCTTTCTCTTCCCTACCCATTTTCCTCCTTCCTTTTCTTCTTTCTCTTTGTAATTCCAGCAATGCACTTTATTTTCAAAGGATCATTTTCGCCTGCCCTGTCTCTGGCTCTAGATTGAAAAAAAGTTGCCCTAATTGCTGCCAGAATCATTGGGCTTAATGATTTTTTCTAGGCAGTACAGCAAACATGCTCCTTGGATTAAAACTCAGGTTTGCATCTTGACCCGTGTAAACCACATGCACCACGGGAAGACAGCAAAAAAGGAAAGAGGAGACCAGCACCTTCTGACTCTTTGGGGATTCAGTCATGCTCTTACTATCAAGAACTTTGGAAATTTGTCTATGTATATGTGGTCTGCATTTTCTTAAATAATTTGGTTGCATTCTCCTAGTATATAGTTTGACAATAATGCAGCCCATTAGAGCTACGGTAAGGGGAACAAAGGAAGGCACTATGTACTTGTTGGCTCCAGGGTTTCATCCCACCACTGAAGAGGCTTCTAGAAGCAATGAGAGCCTGAATGAGGAGGAACTCTGATGCAGAGCCAGGGTCTGATTTGTTTTTCAGTTTTCCACTAAAAGTAGGGCATGGTCCACGTCAAGAGAGTCCTTATGGGTCTGTCCCTTCAATAAATATGGGTGAGAATAGCTTTCCCTCTTCCACAGGAACTCCAGGTGTTCAGTATACTTTGTTGACCTCCCAGAACTCCCAGACATACCAGAGTTCTTTCTGTTCCCTTCCAACTAGATGTCAATCCCAGGTGACGATGACTTCTCTCATGCAAAATCATCAGGGCTGGAACTTGGGCTGGAACTAGATAGAGATTAACGTGAGAGGAGAGGGTTTGGAGAGAAAAGGAGAGGAAGAAACAAGATTAAAAGCCAACACTCTGTGCAACAAAGGAGAGAGCCCAGAGCAAAGGGCTTGAGTCTCAGCTCCCTGCATTTCTGGATCTCACCACCAGGCCAGTCCCCGCATCCTGGCTGCCAAGCACTTTATGGCAGAGCAGCTCTTCCTGAAGAGAAATCTGTGCATTTAGGAAGGAGTCTTTGAACCATAATGTATGCTTTTTTTTTTTCTTTGAGTTATGTTATTACATTTATGTAACAGGGAACTGAGTGCCATTAATTCACTCCTGGATGGGAGACATATTAATACAGAATGTGATTGTGGTCTTTTATTTATGACCACTTTTCTTTTAACTCTGCACTAGAATTAACTCAGCACTGCATTTCAGGTATTGATTTGGAATCTTAAAGTTTAATTTATTACCTTCATTGGAATATAGGGTATTTAGACAGCATTGGCCTTTTCCCTGTGGAATGTCACTCTATGGCTGTCCTCTGGCATCTCTTCTTTTTCTTTTCTTGCCTTTCTTTGGGTGTTTAACAGCTCTCTCAGGGCATTGGCAATTATTTATGACACGCTTCTCCTTGTAAGATCTAGTTGGAAAACCTGTTCCTATGGCAACTGCTGTTTTCAAACAGGATGGTTCCAACTTCAAAACAATATCATCAAATATGCAACAGCACATATATCTTTTAATGGCAAGCGTATTCTAATGATTTGTACAACCAAATCTGAAAATCTGAACACTTGGGAAAAAAAGATGAACTGCGTGGAAAGCCCATCTGATTGAGTGGGTGATGAAGTGATTACCTGGAGAAAACTTCTGGGGATTAGTTTGACTCGGCATTATTCAGGGAAGTCTGGTGAGAGGAGCATAGGCTTTGAAATTATGTTGAGCAGAGACCTGTGACCGTCATGAGCTAAAATTACCAGAGATGGACTAAATCTGGGTTTTGACATTTCTCTCTTTTTAGTACATTAAAACTATTTTAAACCCCTACTGAAATCTGTTCATTCAAAGCACAGTCACTGGCAACAAAGCACCAAATACTATATTTTATAACCAGAGTATTTATTAGCTTATTACTCAGCCATAGTTTGTTTTCTTTGTCCCACTGTTTATTCATTTCAGTGCCAAGGAAACGAAGGGCAATGGTACCACTGAGTGATACTCCTTACAGACAGCTTTGTTAATCAGGTTACTAAGGCAAGATCACTCTGTACCCATGACTGTTATTTTTTCTTTTGTTTGTTGAGAGATAGTCATTTTCTCTCACTGCATTCAAATCCAAATTTTGCTGGTTACCATGGCAATATTTTTGAAGTCAGTATCACTCTAATGTTTCATCATGACCTATTATGATATAGCTTGGATTTGTTGTAGAATTCATTTGTCCATCGATCATACTGGAACATTCTGATGGAGGGAGGGAGGGAAAGAGAGACACAGACACAGACACAGACACACACACACACACACACACACAACTGTGTAAGAATCTAAAATTGAGGGCCACCTGGGTGCCTCAGTCGGTTGAGCATCTGCCTCTTGATTTGGGATCAGGTCGTGATTCCAGGGTTGTGGGATCAAGCCTCACATCAGGCTCCATGCTGGAGCCTGCTTAAGATTCTCTCTGTCTCCCTCTGCCCTCTTACTTGCTTTCACTCTCTCTCTCTCTCTCAAAAACAAAAAAGTAAATATGAGCCTATACAACTTCAGAGCAGCATGTAGTTGAGCGGGACAAATTATTCTTTTCATCTTTATTCAATTGTAATGCAGTATAAATCCAGGCACAAATTATTAATTAGGTTCATTGTAAGAATATGCTTGTTACTTGATTTTAAGCCAAGAGACTACCCAAGATGTATATAAATACTTAGGAAAAAAATCAGAATGTTCAAATTAAAGATGCAATGTTACTGTCCCTGCTGAGCAGTTCACTTTTATAGACTTTGGCTTGCTCACTCCAGGATTGGAGGTTTTTCTTTAATGTACATCATTTCTGAGTGAAGTCTACCAGCGTGTGGGCCTCTGGGAGATCAATGGTACAAACTGGAAAGCTATAACCACAAGAAGATTTTGATCCCTGGTCAAAAATCAGTGTCCATGCTTAGAATAGAAGCAGCCTGATTATATATGATCAGAATAATTTTGGTCTTGCCCTGATTCTGTAATTTTTACAATCAATCACCTCTTTGGGTTTTACACAGCTCTTTACCAACCTTAGGACTAACACATCATTTGTAATCATTGTAAAACTTAAGAAATCGAATAATTACAACATTTTGTAGTTGGGATAGACATCAGCCATGTAGTGCTATATATTTTCAATGGGGCCAATATTGGTTTTTGGAGGGTAAGAAAAAGATCTTCCTATTTTTATGTATAAAACACAGATATACATATATTAGATAAACCAATATACTAAAATGTTATGAGACCTTGACTATTTTTTAAATGTCTAAAAAAGACTCCTTAAGGGAATAATTAATGAAAAAATAGGTTGAGAAGCACTAATCTAGTGCAAGTCCCAGGTAGATGAACTGACCTGACTAATTTCCATAAATTGTGCAAATACAGCTCTTGGTTTGAAAACTCTTGACTGCCTCACGAAACTTCTACATTTATTCAGCAAACATTTATTGTGAGTCTGTGATGTGTTACAAATTGTTAAGACTGGAGACACAAAAAGAAATATGTCACAGTCCCTAACATCAAGGGGACACTGAAGACTATCTGATGATTATAGAACAATGTGCTAAGGGTCATGACAGAAGTCAAAGCAGACAATATACAGATCCCCTAGCCTATCTAGTACAATGGAAGAGCTAATTAATTTCATGTTGATTTAACTGAATACATCTTCATTTCTATGAGCTTGACATTGGTTTCTCGTGTGAAATTGTTGTTTCAGAAACACGCTATGTACTTTGTTAGCATATAACAGAGAGAACTTTGAATAGACCACCTGGACTTGAATCTCTGGCCTTTGTCTTTGGTAATCATCCAGATAATTTTTGGTTGGTTGTGGACATGCTCATATATTTGAACTTTGGTTTTCTCATCTATTGATGTCACAGGATTTCTTTGAGCATTAAATCTCACAAAAAATATTTATTCAAACATAAGAAGACACCTGGGTGTTTCTCTGGCCAATGAAAGTGGGGACATAAATCAGATATTTTGTCATAAACCTTAAGGTCTGGCTTTTGGTAAGTAGGGGATTGATTGCTCTGTTTCATCTTAAACTTCTTTGTCACCTACTTGTGTTCTGCTATTGAGGCCTACTCCTTAGAGATACATTTTTGAACTCATGGGGTCCATCAGTGGGGCTTCAACATGAGCGCTGCTAATTAAGGTGATGAAGAAAGCCTCAGTTAATACTGACTTCTGGTAAGATCCATTGACAGGACTGTAGCTTGCCCCTGTTGAGTATAGTCAAGTCAATGGAAGCTGGAAGAAAAAGAGGGAACTAGGGGTTCACACTTGAGTAATATGTTTAGTAAATGGGTCTCTGGAAGTGACTGGGGACCCTGGATTTTGCTGAAGTCTTATTATGTTTAAACGAATGACCACCTAAATGAGAACAATCAGAGGTTATTTATTTGGAATTTTCTACAGCAAAGGAGTCTTTGTATTTGGCTGAAACTCAAAGACAGGCTGGGTAATGGGAAAGCAGTATAGTAAAAATAGGGTGAGAGAGAAGGGGAAGGTTTTAGGTATGCTCTGATTGGAGGTTGTTGGCCTACAAGCCGGGCTAATTAGAAGCACAGCATCTATCTGACTGCTTTAGAGATCATGTTTGGCTTTCTTTGACTGATTTTGATTTGAGTGGGAGGCAAAAAATAGGTAAGCTAGCAGTCATTGACCAAGTCCTACAATTATTGCAGAAGTTGTGGTTTGGCTTCCTGGACTGGTTGCTGCAGAGATTGTGGGTCAGATTTCTATTGTCATGTATGATTTGGTCATTGTTCATTTGTATACATAATCTCTTAGTTGGTAAATTGGTATGTACATTGCCCTGTTATAGGTAACACATTAAGCTATCAGTCACTTAAAAATACATATGAATTAAATCTCTCTGGGACCCTTTTAAGAAATAGTTTTGCCAGGTTAAATAAAAGAAAGGCCCAGCCTGGGTGTTTCAATAAATCTGGGAATAACCATGACACAAATTTCCTGAACTATCTGGAACACGTACAACTTCTTCACATCTATTTCCCCCAAGATGATTAGAACTAAAAGTTTAAAATAAAAAGATCTTCTGTACCAATTTCCCACAACGTCCTGTAAAAGAGCAGTTGGGAGGGTTGTATCATTATTTACAGCAGCTCTGGGATACAGGAAAGTAGATGGAAGGAAATTTTGGATTAGATTTAAAAGCTGGCTAAAGCAAAAGGATATAAGAGAAAACCTATGTACACTGTTGGTGGAAATGCAAATCGGCACAGCCACTATGGAAAACAGTATGGAGCATCCTCAAACAATTAAAAGTAGAATTACCATATGATTCAGCAATTCCACTTCTGGGTATAGGTTCAAAGGAAATAAAATCATTATATTGAAGAGCTATCTGCACCTTCATGTTCATTGCAGCATTATTCACAATAGCCAAGACATGGAAACAACTTAAGATTCATCAGTAGATGAACAGATAAAGAAAATGTGGTGTATACATATACAGTGGAATATTATTCAGCCATAAAAAATACAGAAATCCTACTATTGCAACAACATGGATTGAACTTGAGGCCATTGCCCTCAAGAGTAGAATGGCAGTTGCCTGGGGAGGGTGTGGGGATAGGGGAAATGGGTGAAGGTTATCAAAGAGTACAAACTTCCAGTTATTCAAAAATATAGAATAAAATATAAATCTGATTAAATCATTGGTGCCAGAGTCCAGAAATTAGGGAGGAGGGAAAAAATAGCATTTGTGGAAGACTTAGGTCAAATACTGTGCAAGAACCTAATGAATGGGGCGCCTGGGTGGCTTAGTCGGTTAAGCGTCCGACTTTCGCTTAGGTCATGATCTCGCAGTTCATGGGTTCGAGCCCCGCGTCGGGCTCTGTGCTGACTGCCAGCTCAGAGCCTAGAGCCTGTTTCAGTCTGTGACTCCCTCTCTCTCTGACCCTCCCCTGCTCACGCTGTCTCTCTCTCTCTCTCTCTCCTAGAAATAAATAAAACATTAAAAAAAAAAAGAACCTAATGAATATCTTATGGAGTCTTCACAAACAGCCAGATATGAAAGCATTCCCATTTTACAGATGGGGAAAATGAGATATGGAGACAGTAAATGTTTTGCTATATTACAGAAATCATAAATGTATGATCTAGTATTACCACAGTTTACATCAATATGACCTTATTATTACAGGAGACTCTTACCAACAGTATAAAAACAAGTTGCAAACAACTTTATTATTCATTCCAGAAATTTCCTAAAAGACTCATTTAATCTTCAAAAGAAAGTATCTGTGAAGTATTTACTCCCTAACATTCTTTGAACCCCTCACCTCAAAATCTTCACCTTGCTCATTTTTACCAACCCTGAACCATTACACCAACATCTTTACTCAATTCTAGTCAAGCCTCTCTGCTGAAACCAGACTTCAAAATGTCAGATTTACTGAGATTTACTTGTTGAACAAGGTCTGATTTACTTCAAGACTTACTCAGCAGAGTTAGAAGTCTCTTACTGCAGTAATCAAGAAATTCTACTTCATCTTATCTGGTTAATTTCTTTACTTAACACTCATTTAATGTACCTGTGGGGCTACATTGTATATGTCCTCTCCTCTCCATACTTAATGGATACATCCTTTACTGGTGCATTTTCATTGTTCTAACACCATGGTCTCTGTCACTTGGATCCTCTGAGATATGCATTGGAATATAGACAGGCAAACAGGCAATCACATGCACAGAGTCAAAAACTGCATTCACACATCAATTTAACTTCAAATACAAAGGTGCCAAGACATTGGGGCCTGTGGGTGGCTGAATGGGTTAAGCGTCAGACTTTCAGCTCAGGTCATGATCTCATGGCTCATGAGTTCAAGCCCCACATTGGGTTCTATGCTGACAGCTTAGAGCCTGGAGTCTGCTTCAGACTCTGTGTGTGTCTCTCTCTTCTCCTCCCTCATTCATGGTCTGTCTCTCAAAAATAAATAGATATGAAAAAACAAACAAAAAAGCAAAGGTCTCATGACATCGCTCTTTCCTTTTCCTGGTTTATATGGGCAACATTTTAAACAGAAATGGACTGGGGCGCCTGGGTGGCTTAGTCGGTTAAGCGTCCGACTTTCGCTTAGGTCATGATCTCGCGGTTCGTGGGTTTGAGCCCCGCGTCGGGCTCTGTGCTGACTGCCAGCTCAGAGCCTGGAGCCTCTTTCGGAGTCTGTGACTCCCTCTCTCTCTGACCCTCCCCTGCTCACGCTGTCTGTCTCTCTCTCTCTCTCCTAGAAATAAATAAAAAATATTTAAAAAAAAAAAAAAAAGAAGTGGACTACAGCCTTTTTCTGTGTGGTAATCCATTTGAGAAAATTTTTATAAACTATAATATAATCTCTTAGTTTATGTCTGTGATAGGACAAAATGCTACAATGTAGTAACATCCAAATTGTAAAGTAGTATCAACATACTTCAATTGTGATTATTCCTTATGGGGACAAAGTAAATATGTAGACTAAGCAGAGGAGGAGAAAGAAGGGAGTAGTGAGACCTGATATATAAGAAAGTAGTTGAATGTAAAAGGACCTTTGCACATAACCTATGAATAACTTCTTGAGGATCAGATTCCATAAGGTAGAATGGCAATAAAAGGCAACTCAGGAGGAAAAAAGTGCCACAATCTGTATCCTAACTTTTGATGTTTTATAAAATAGGGGAAACAACCCCAGCTCTGTTGTCTGAAACCTTATTCAAGTAATAAAGAGTAAGAAATTGAGTGGAAGGTGTGGGGAAAGTCAGAGACTTGACAATTGTGGATGAAAGTCATGAAAATCACTGAGTAGTGAACAGTTTTAAAAGGCTAAAGGTGTTTTTTCAGGAAATTAATATGTAAACCAGTTTCGATATTTCAATACGTATAGTGCTACAGGTGCATATCTTTGTAAAATCAGATAAATTAGACATAGTCTTCAGGCAACAGTGGGTTACTATTTACAAGGAAAACAGAATTTTTGCCTCTCTGGAGGCAGCCCTAAAGAGCCATGGTGAATTAGAACAACTGAATCTGAGTTATTACCAATTCCATGGTGTGCAAGTAGACGTGGGTATTGGAAGTGGTTTGTTTATGCTAAGAAATTAAGGATGTAAAATTATATTTTGAATGGAAGGAAATCAGTGGTAAATATCAGGTAATGAGATTCTAATACCACAACATTACAAGGGTGTTTTGAAATCCACTGTGGGCAATGCATAATCCAAACAGGAAGACAAGAAATGAGGTGTTAGGATGCAGGGCATTTCCCTTCACAGCGTGTGGTTGAAATAGGGGAGCAGTCTTCTCCAACATGCAGTTGGAGAGTACTTTTTCCGTGAGGGTGATGAAACAGGGAGCTGAATAGTAAATGACAATCCAAATGTCAGATAGAATTGCACAGCTTTGAATCTCCTAGTATTTTAATCCTTAAAAATTGCAGGATTCTGAACTCAGAGTATGTTACAGCATCAAATTCTCATCTATTCAATTTCTTCTTTCAGCAGGAAATGATGCGGTTTGTTTGGGAAATTATATTTTTCCTTTGCATTTTCAACTTGATATTCACATACAATACTGAATATTTTGGGTATTAGGAGAATATGCATATTTTTATACTGTTGTAATTTTTATTGTAATTAATAGGCAATTTTTGCAGCTCTACATCCTCCCTCCTTATTTCAGCCCCTTCTCATTCAAAATCAGTACTATATGAAAAAGATAAATAAGTAGGCTAAAACATACCTGCTAATAATCACATAGGAATGATTTTGATGCACTGACTTCTTGATACAATTGGTACTTTAATAGAATAACTGAAAAATATGTGCCTTATGTATATTAAAAATATTCAAGTCAGATATATGATTACATGTACTTTTTGCTTTATTCTTATTTCAGATAATGTCAATTGTATCATTCAGTAGGAATCTTCCAAACTAAAATTTATAGACCCAATTTAGTTATTCCATGAAAATATTCATTTACTATGGAACTATAAAAAAAGGAAGAATATACTTCTAAACTTGACTCATATTTGTAAAAGTTTCTGTTAAAAAAAGAGAAACAAGCAAATGAGGAAATCTTCCTGAATGTATAATTACAGAATTTTCTGTCTTATTTTTCTCTAAAAAATATAGCATATCCTTCTCCATTCTTGGAGTTTTCAGTATTTTTAGGGTTTACACTTGACTTGGGCAAATAAAAAGAGTTGGTGATTCCAAATCCAATGTCACATCCCATAATTTCCTTCAGCAAAGTAATGGAGGAAGCAAGTTGGAGAAACGTTGCTTTTTATACCCAACAGAATTTCTAAAGTATTCAATATCTACATACCCAAAAGAAATGGAAGAGGAAGTTTACAGGAGAGAATGCAACAATTCAATTCAACTCAGCAAATCTACACAGCATAATTGAGCCTAACTCCATTTAAAGTGTTGTGCAAAGTATGAAAATCAGTTAAGTTTGGTCAGTACCTTCAAGGAACCTCTCCTCCTTCTCCTCTCCTAGTATGACATTGATTTTCCTTTTGAGATCCTCTTTCTTCATGATAAAGCAGCCATTCCTTTTGGAACTAACCCCCAAGCTCAGTTCCATGGATAGTCCCAAACTGGATTTAAGCAGGAATTGGCAAATTTTTTCTGGAAAGGGCCAAAGTGAAATATTTTAGGCTTTGTGGAACCATACAGAGTCTGTCACACTACTCATCTATGCCTTTTGTAGAAGCCACAGTGAGAAAGTAAACAAATGAGTGTGTCTGTCTTCCTATAAGACTTGATTATCAAAAGGGATTGTGAGCCAATTTGTACCCTCTGCTGAAGTATGTGGCAATGCTGACCTCTGGTCTAAGCCGAACTCTAGAGCTATGGTGACTGATTCAGGCATCAACCAATTAATGCAAGACATTTCCTTGGGTAGAGGGATTCTTTGGAAATGGGGATAGGCAGCAGAATACTCAAAATTCTTTTTCTAATTATTATGGGATATTGTTTCCTGTATCTGCCACATGTGAGGGAGGAGGTTATGGTTGGTGCCAGCAGCCAACTTACCACCATGATGAAGCCAACACATGGGGAGAGCAGAGAGAGAAAATGGAAGTCACACATATTTGGAACTCAAGTTCTTTAACCATGCTGGAAGCCTGTCCTGCTTCTTGACTTCTCAGTTAAATATTTTGTTGTTACAGACAGTTTGAGTGAGTTTTATGTCACTTGTAACGAAAAGAGTCCAAGTAATACAGACCCACATGTACATAGTAAAGTAAAATAGCATAAGTGCCACAGAATAATTACAGCACAGAAAGCTCAGAGAAAAGATAATTAGTTCTGGAAGGTTCTATTAAATGATAGGGTTTGAGGCAAACCTTTTAGAATATATTTTTATAGAAAGATAGAAGATAAAGACCAGTATGAGAAAATGTTCAAAGGTGACATTCAGTGGGCTGAATTTCTGGATAGTCAAATATTACAGTAAGTAGAGGCACAGGGTTTCCAAGGAAGAACAGTAGGTGCCTGCTCTACAGTCAGTGTGAGGAATCCAAGCAATGTCTCAGAGTGAACAACTTGAAGATGAATAGAAGGCCTGGCAGTGAATTGAAATTTCCAGTAGAAACCAGGAAATGTCTGAGGTACTGCTAGGTAGTGTGGTGATACTGGCAATTAATCAAGAAAATAAGATGGATTTAGAGATATGCCAGCCCCAGAGTACCAACTTATACAAGGCACATGTAAGTCCCTGAGGAACAGGAGAAAGGTAAAAGAGGCATCACATTTTATCTTCTATGTTCCTTTGAGGAAAAATACAGATGTAATTAGCAGGAATATTAGCAAAGTACTTAGGGATGGTATAGGTGACACTTCCATCAATAAGCTTAAATGACAACAGATTATCATGAAAATTATTTTGAGTAGGGTGGATTAATTAACTGAAGGGCTTTTGTTTTGTAAAATGCTATATGCAAATTAGGTCCAGAGCTAATTTGTTCACATGATGGAAGAAAGCCAGATTACTACCACCAGCTCTTCTCAGTCCTGTCCTTCCTGAACAGAGACTTTGACTTCTCTACTAAACAATGCCCAGGCAATATTTAAAGTGAATATCCATTTTGAGGGGCACCAAATTATTAGCTGTTTGAATGTGCCCGAAATGTCTACCTGGGCTTGTCAGGAGGGCCTTACTCAAGAGCTTTCCCTTGGCTTTCAGGAGAAAAACCCTCTAGTATCAAGATCCATCAGAGAAACCCAGACGAAACCCAGACAAAAAGAAGCTTATCCTGATAATTCAGATAGTGGTAGATATTGTGAACCCACTCTGTGCAGACTTGCTAAGTTAGGTGGTGTCAATTCAAAGATGAACAAGATGCAGTCTCTGCTTTCAGGATTTGGGGTATTTCCCTTTGGCTGATTCCTACCCATCTCCCCACACAGTTTACTCTGTTCCATTTTCCTTAGCCTCCTGCAACCTATCAATTTATAAACTGGTATCTGACTGTGATCTCAAAAAATGCAATAAGACAAAGCCTGAGGTTAATTCTCCATTTCCACTGCCTTAATTAGCTACTAATTAAATGTTTTGTTAGAAAACCACCCTTAATAAGTAACTGGATGGTATTAATTATCCGTTCCTTGGATCTTCTAGAACACTAGTTCTCACCCTTGGCTTCATATTACAATTACCCAAGGGGCCTTAATAATACTGAGGCTAACCCCCTCAGATTCTGATTTAATTAGTTTGGGTTGAACTTGAGCACATATATTTTTAAAATACTCCCCCAGGTGATTCTAATGTGCAGCAATGGTGCAGAGGGACTATTCTGGACTTCGATTCCATACTGTCAAGAAGCCTCTTAGAGTCAGCTGCTTTTCTCTAGTAGGTACTTGTTATTATGTCCCAAGAATGGTTTAGAATTTAGCCAGTTCTCGTGACTCATGACCCTGCCATGACCTTCTTGTTTCTGCACTGGATTTCTTGAATGAAGAGTTGCTGGGTGAGCTGGTGTGACATCTAAGTAGGAAGGGGAAAGACTGAAAAGTTGCCCTGTGCTGCTCTCCTCCTGCATTATTACTTAGAGTCTCTCTCAAGGCCAGAGGCCAAGGGGGAAGGAGAGTAAGCTAATACCTTATGTATGAACAAAAAATGAAAATTGCTGAAAGCACGCTATTCATGGAGTGTGGGGATGGTGGAGGGGTATCAAATAGGAACTTTTGTGAAAGTTGAATTACATTTTATGACAACATCCTTTAAATTCCAAGGGCCATATATTTTGAAGGGTATGACTATTTTCCATGTTTTACTTGTATTTTTTAAAATAGTCACCTAAAGAATTAAGCCTGCTGTTGAATTTCCTCAATGTACAAGTTCATCCTTACAAAGAAAAAAGTCCTTGTTGGCAGAAAGTCTCTGGTCCTGTTGGGTGGCTTCCTGTTTCCTCTTGCTTCAGTCTTCATTCTACCTCCCTATTCCCCTGCCCGGGGGTTAAACCCAAGGCTTAGTTTTTCCTCATTCTTCTGGGTTAAATTAAAAAGCTGACTGAACCAAGAAAGTCCAAAAATACCGACTTCCTTCTATGCACACTTCCCCACTCACCTGGTACACATAAATTGTCGTTACGTTCGTATTCTCAGTAGGTGATTACAAAAAGAAAATCAAAGCGGTCATTTTATAATCACCTGTGAGGCCTTATGAATTAAACTGCATGCAACTGGCTCAACATCTTGTATCGGTTGGCATGGCTTTTCTTTCACTCTTAGCTCTCCAGACTGAATGAGGTCACTCGTGGTGCTTTGTGTCTTAACAGAGCCCTTTCAGAACACTTATATAAGGCCATAGGATATAACATTTTGGCACAAATTTGTACTAAGGACCTAACAACAACTCTGGCATCTGATTTCTTTATGCAGTCAGGTCAAGTGATATGCATAGTAAACAGGTATTTCTTTTTTTTTTTTTTTAATGTTTTTTTTTTTTTATTTATTTCTAGGAGAGAAAGAGAGAGACAGCATGAGCAGGGGAGGGTCAGAGAGAGAGGGAGACACAGACTCTGAAATAGGCTCCAGGCTCTGAGCTGGCAGTCAGCACAGAGCCCGACGCGGGGCTCGAACCCACGAACCGCGAGATCATGACCTAAGCNGGGGCTCGAACCCACGAACCGTGAGATCATGACCTGGGAGAAAGTCGGACGCTTAACCGACTAAGCCACCCGGGCGCCCCAGTAAATAGGTATTTCTTGTAGTGAAATACCACCTCTGTCATTACCACTCCCCCAAACAATTTTTTAAAATTTATTTTATTTTAGTTTTTTTTTCTACTTATTTCCTTCATCCTTAATTCTATTTGCCTTCTGAGCACAAGAATATTTTTGGATCCATTTAACATATATTTTTGTTCTTTATGTTTCCTTGAAAAGTCTGTCTTTGTTTTGGATACATGTCCCTTTAATATAATTTCACATTTTCTTTGTAGATTTCTTCTATTTTATTCTAAAGGAATACTCTATGCCCTCACCCCTGCCCTACACTGTGACCCTGAATAATCCCAAAAGAAGGGGAGACGAGACTCAGTTCTTACTGACCTGTCCAGGAGTTAAGAACAACAGTGTTTGCTGAGAAAGCCATCAAGGGACAACATAACTCTTAATGCATGGGGTCTGGGCACGGTAGCACCCTTGTTCAAGCACACAAGCCTAAGAGGATAAAGATACTTTTGCAGGCAGCAGAGTGCCCAGTGACTGGTACTCTTGGTGGCAGCAGCAAACCCTTTATATTAGTTTATTTACATGGAAATATCTAGAGAACATTCCTTTCCATGTCTGGAACATCAGCCAGAACCACAGAATCACTACAGACTTAAATAGCCAAATTTTAGGGGCAGGATTTCAGGGAATGAGCTAAGAATCTGTTCATGTGCTTCTCTTCTGTCCTTTGGCCTTCCCCACATTCAACCAGGTTACGTTCTGTTTACCCTTTGACTGTTTAACTTAACCAATGTCTACCCCTCTGGCTCTACAGACAGGTGAGCCGCACCTGCAGAGCAGCACCGGACCTGGAGTTTGGAAACCTGGACTCTAGCTCTGTTCTTCTACTGACCTGCACTGTGAACTTGGCCCAAAGGGTTTCCTACTAAGTCTCAGTTTCGTCTTTTGTGGGTCAAGCGTTTCATATGTTGCTACAGTCTCTTTGCTTCCATGATTCTAGTGTTTTGTGTCAGGTCTCTGTGTGTGGGATCCTTCAAAGTAGGTGTGTGTGTCTATAATGACATGTGAGACAGAACAAGTTGAAAATGTTGTGGGTTGATATTTGAACCCTGCCAGCCACTTTCTGTTGCTTCACCCAGTTTTACATTCTAATTGCTCACACTTAAACTCTGTTAAAAATAGGAACAAACTTCATTTTGAGCAGAAAAGCATTTCTTGTAGGAATAAACAATAGCTTCGATTATAACAAGCTTCTTTGTTATGAGAAATAATCACTTATTAATAAGCTGTCTTGTGACTTGCACAATGATTAAATGCTTTTTGAGAGCACTCTGCTACGTTGGCATTCGCTGGGAGGAAGAAATGTGATAAGGAATTTAGTTTGCTGATTGCAGTAAGGGCCAGCATTAAAGTGAAAACCTTTATATTCCAAATCTGCCAATGTTTGTCTGTTCCTTATGTTACAGCAGGCCTCCCAAACTTTGAATTTCTAACTTTATAAAAAGCATGCAAGATTGAACATACTACACTGGAGAAATTCTCAAATGATACTTTTAACAAAAATCAAAGGAGCAGACACATCTAGCACTACAGACAAACTGAGGAAATTTCTGCGGCATGTTTCTAAAGCCAAATGTCAGATCAACTATGAACATATATGAGTAATAACACTGGCAATGCACTAAGTTCTTTATAGCAGTTTATACCTTTCAAAGGGCATGGTATATATTATTTGTCTATTCCTCTCATTTACCCCAGGATATGGGTAGAGATAGCATCATTATTATAAATCTGAAACTGCTCTAAAAATATTATCTTTAAAAAATAATAAAATTTACTACCCCAGAGAAGACCTATCAATATATAAGGAAGTTATACCACACACACACATGCACATACACATAGAGAGAGAGAGAGAGAGAGAGAGAAATCTGGTTACTGAAAAAAATCTCAAAGAAATGACATCCCATTACTACAGGGCACATCTAGCTTCTAGAGTTGGTTTCTATGTTCCATTTCCCACTAAAAAGAACTGCAACTCATTTATGAAATAGCTGACGTGGCTGATTTCTGCCTCCTTCTGAGGCAGGAAAAACATCAGATGAGCCAGAAATCTCTATGGCAGAAAGCAAAGAGGTACTCACAAACAATAAGGTCATTTGAAAATGACATGGAAGGCAGGTTGAAGAGGCTCCCACTGGCCACAAGTTGGGCACTTTGAGCATCAGTTATAGAAACTGATAACACTGATACAAATATCTATGTGGTGGTAGTGATTCCTGTGAGATCATATATGTGTGTGTGTGGGGGGGGGTATAAATTAAAGTACTTCCAGAAAAATATCAATGAATGAATGAAGAAGAAATAGAAGGAGCACTGGGGTGGCTCAGTCAATGAAGCAACGGGCTCCTGATTTCGGTTCAAGTCATGATCTCAGTTTGTGAGTTCAAGCCCTGAATTGGTCTCTATGTTGACAGTGTGGAGCCTGCTTGAGATTCTCTCCCTCTCTCTCTGCCACTCCCCTGCTCTCTCTCTTTCTCTCTCTCTCAATCTCTCTCTCTCTCTCTCTGTGTCTCTCAAAATGACCAAAAACATTAAAAAATAAAAGAGATGGGAAAATTAGGGAAATACTATTGGCAACCCTCAATGTAGTAACTAGATTAGTCAAGGATTCTTTGTGGATGCTAACACTTTAGGGTGAAATGTGGTTAGAAAATAGGATATTTAGTCAAACCCAATGATTCAACCCACCAGTTATTTACTAATTGAATTTTTCAGAGGAAATGTACTTTTATGAATCTCAGAGAGATCTGATGATCAACTCTAACTAACAAGCAAACAACATTACTATTAGTGTGACAATTTGATACCTTATGCTCCTAACGTGATATAATAAAAATTACCGGTAACACCTATGCTCTTCTTTCCAAATATGTTTAATTTGAATTCATTCCTTAAAGAGCAATCAGAAACTTCAAAATGCAATCTTTTCTTCAAAATAATGGCTTGTACTCCTCCAAAAAACAAAACAAAACAAAAAACAATGTCTTGAAAAACAAAACAAATATAAAGGTATGTGGTTTCTAAATTTATAAAGGCTAAACAGACAAGAACCAAATGCAATGCTTCATCATTCATTGAATTTTGTGTTTTAAAGTTATAAGATCTATTTTTGGAAAAAATATATTTTTGGTAATTGGGAACATTTTAATATGGAGAGTAGACGGTATTGTTAATTTTCCTGGTTGGGTTATTTTTTCTCCTTAAGAGATGCATTGTAATATTTGGGGTGAACTATGATGATTTCTGTAACTACATTTCAAATTGCTCAGGAAAAATGGCAGAGAGAGGTAGCGAGAGAGAGGGGGAGATAGAAAGAGAGAGAGAGAGAGAAAGGAAGAAAGAAGGAAAAAGAGGGAGATGATGAATATAGGTGAAGGGTATTAAAATATTCATTGTGTCAAATTTTCTGTTAGTTTGAAAAATCTCAAAATATGACTCTGGGAATGAAAAAAAAAAAAAAAAAGCAAATACAGCCAGAGGAAGATATAAAATATAACAAAGGAGATGTATTGGCTCAAAGTCTTGACTGACATATCTGAACTTAACCAGGTCAAAACTGCTCAGCAGGACATAGGTGATGAGAAGCTTTCAAATACATTCTCTTGCACTGAGATGCCTGGAAGAGAGTTCTTAGGACACAGAAAGAACATCTGCCCCATCCTGCTTCCCTGCAACTTCAGTTTAGAAAGCTGGAAAAACTTGCTCTCTCATTCATTCTAATATTAGAACCTACACAATGCTGGATACTTCACTTTCAAGAGGGGGACTTTCTCACTGGATTCTACTGGGCATGAAGCTCCACCTTCCTACCTCTATCCCACTTCTTTGTGTATTTTAAATTTGGTTCTGTTTCCATAACCTTCTCCCAACCCCCCCCCCCCCCCCTCTTTTTTCTTTTCTTTCTGANTTCCTTAAAAAGATCTCTAAGTTTATCAGGTAGTAGAGTTGTTAAATTATTTTTTTTAGCTTTTCACCTTTTAGTTCTTATCTCAGACTCTTTTCCACCAACAGCATATGGATTATTTTTGTCTGAAAAGGTAAAATTTGGGTGTTCTAAAAATCATTGACACAGCAAACACCTAATCCACTTGAACTGTAGAAGATATCTATCCTTCACTAGAAGAAACGTTTTAACGAAATAAAATACAGATCCATTCTTATAGACCTTCTACACTGCCCCAATAATGTTGATGGAACAAAACTCTTTCAAGAAGAAATATACACATACTTTCTTCTCTTAAGCTACTAGTGGAAGAAGATTCTAAGTCATTTGGATCTAGAAATAAGCTATAAGGAGTAAGAACTTAAACGGATAGGAGAAGTATTGACAAAAATTGAATCACTTTGGGACTTTAAAACAATGTGACTTCGGCTACCTAACATATGGAATCAACTTATCTATGCATACAAAATTTAAAGCAACCCTGTAAGAAGCTTCACCATCTCATTATTTTTCACTTGAAGGAAAATATAGAAGAATTTATAACACTCATAGAAAGAAATTGACATCATTTTTGTTTGCTTTTGTTGACTGGTATATGTGGGTATTCCCTTTGTGAGTACATTGCCCAAGGCATTTTAATTATGTAATTTATTTAATGTTTCTTGGGATTTAATTTGACCAGCAATATATTCAAAATGCATTTAATGTCATATTGTGTACATTTAAGAGTCTTGTGAGTCCTGGAATATGGTTATAAACATGGAATTCCACATACTTAGTTCCTAGTTTTATATTTCAGAAAAGTCTTACTTTCATATATCTGGAGTAACAAGATAGGGATACAAATGCTGTACTCTCCTTGTAAATAACGGTACATGGATTTTTTTCACTGCAAGTATTGCATGTTATTTTAACCTAATTAAATTATTATTATTTAAATATACTTTTTAAATAATTTATTTTTTGAGAGAGAGACAGAGCATAAGCAGGGGAGGGGCAGAGAGAGAGGAAGACACAGAATCTGAAGCAAGCTTCAGGTTCCTAACTGTCAGCACAGATCCCAAAGTGGGGCTCAAACTCACGAATTACAAGATCATGATTGCAGTTGAAGTCAGACGCTCAACTGACTGAACCACCCAGGTGCCCCTCAATCTAATTAAATTAAACAACCACTTTTGAAAGCAGCTATGGGAAAGACAATGTGTTGGTTTATGTAACACATGGTTCACGTTTTGTGTTGAAATGAATAAGACATAAGTTGAAACATAAAAGAACTTTCAGTCTTATCCAAGGCATAAAGCAAGCATGTTCTACCAGGCTGTGAATGAAAGTTGGGGTGTCTTTACATAATTCTAATTTCTGTAGACTCAGCATTTAGCAGTGACTTAGATAGAGTATCCGGATACTTAGAAGGCATTCAATAAACACTTGTTAAGTCAATAAATATACATAAAATAAATACAAAGTACTACCGTATAGAGCTATAAACAAAGTGCTATTGGAGGAAGGAAAGATCACATCTGGTTGTGAATAAAAGAAAAAGCTTTATGGAAGAGATACTACTTGAGTTGAATCTTGAAAAAGAAGTTTAAACTAGGATAGGATGCTTAAGGGAGGTGGAGACATTGCCCATGGTGATGAAAGTACTTCTAATTGATGACTTCCTAAAAATGTCCAAGTTTCTGTACAAGTGCTTCTTGGTCTGGAAGCTGCCAGAATATGGGAAATAAGATTTGGGCTGTTTCCTAAAAACAGAATAATCTTTGATTTAAAAATGAGAAATTGGATGAAGGTGTCTCCAGGGTACAGAGGAGACTACTTGCTTGTATGGCAGTCTAGTGAGTTGTAGGAAACAGAGTTGGTGGTTTTTTGTTTGGGGGGAGGTTTTTTGTTTTTTGTTTTTTTTAATCAGGCAGTTTTGGCTTCAAGTCTTGGTTCTGATTCCCACAAACAATGCTATTTTGAGACAGTTTTTAAAAACACTTTGAGCTTCATTTTCTCCTCTTTTGTAAAATGGCACAATTTTTCCTGACTCTCCAGACTGTTGTAAGGATTAAACGAGGTAATGTTTATATAAAGTATCTGACCCCTGGTGAGTGCTCAATATTCCCAAGTGGGCAAACTCTGAACCAATTATGTCATAACGTTTCCCTGAAAAAAATTCAATACAAACACACTGAATTCTTTCCATGGTTCAGTTCTGTCCGTTTATCCTTGTATACAATATTTCTCAGAGATGTTTATAATTTATCTGTCTCTCTAGGATTTGATTCAAGACTCTGTACCCAGGAGGAACCTAATAAGTACTTCTTAAAAATAATTTCCATCAACACTTCATTCTGAGCTTGCTTTGATTCCAAACAATTCTGAACCATATCAATATCACTGACAAGTTTCATCTGTATCTTTAATTACTGATTTGAATTGATAATGTGTCATCCCTGAGAACATTATCTCCAGCAGTCTTATTAAGTAAGCAAATGCCAATCATGTGGCTTGCTGTTAAAAAACAAAGTATAAAAACTTCTCCCTTAAATAGGCTTTTATTGTTTCACTGATTTTGCAAATTGCAGTTTAAATGTGCTGTTCGGGTTTTAATTACATATTCCCCAAATCAGCAAGAAGCAAGCAGGTATTTACAGTACATTGAGTCTCACTTAAACTTGCTCTTGACCTGCTTGCTCTTGGATCACAATATTCTCCTTTTCTAATGTGTTTAATTACTTCAATCACTTGTTATTTTATTTTTCAATCATTTATTTTAAAGTTGCTTCTTTCTTTTGTGCCCTTAGGGTGTCCTTATATAGCAGGAAACTAATATTGCCAGAGTTTGGTTAAGCAGAAGCCAGTACATTGGAATTAGAGTGACATTTTTCTTTATGCTGAACAAAAGGAAGCCTCTGGACTTTTAAGCCCTGAAGTGAAATTACTGGAATATACTCCTTTAATACATGCTAAGTAGCTGGTACCAAAGGCAGTGCTCCCCTAGAGGATTAGTAAGTCAAGACATTTCATTCCATCTAGAGGAGGATATACTGCTTTTCCATTGTAAGACAGGGTCCTCATTTTTTTTTTTAATTTTTAATCTTTATTTATCCTTGAAAGAGAGAGAGAGACAGAGTGTGAGCAGGGGAGGAACAGAGAGAGAGCGAGACACAGAATCTGAAGCAGACTCCAGGTTCTGAGCTGTCAGCACAGAGCCCAACACAGGGCTCAAACCCACAGACTGCGATATCATGACCTGAGCCGAAGTCAGACACTTAACCAACTGAGCCACCCAGGCACCCCAGGATCCTCATTTCTAAAAGTTGAATAGAACACTGCTTAGAAAGGAAAAACAAATATTTTCTGCTGGTCAAATTTGAGATGTTGAGTAAATTCATTACAATGCCTGTAACACTTTTATTTTATCTTGAATTGGAGAGGTTTTCATATTCTCAAAGCTTTGGTTTCTCAAGGCTTTGTTGAGATATCCAAATACTTAAACTATATTTAAGACAGCAGACTTAAATATTCCTGTCCTTAAATATTAATTTCAGTTGTGTTGCTAGTTGAACTTAACTTTGTATTTGTTGATATTCAGTTGAAGATTACTTATGAGAAGAAGAGGAATATAAGCACAATCTATAATTTAACATAACTATTTGGGCAGTTGAGTAGAAAGGGAGATATACCTGCAAGAAAGTACTCAAAGGTGCCATGGAAGCAACAGGAGGAAACTAAATACAGAAAAAAAATACAGAAAACCAATACTGAAGGAAGGTAGTACAATGGCAAATGCATAACTTTTCAAGATAAAGAGGACAGGCTTATGCCATCTTTGTTATGTAAATTTTTGTCATGATTTCTTCACCTATCTATTTGCAACTTTTTTCTGTCTCGTGTCCTTTATTTTTGGAAACAATCCTAAATCCAGGAATAAAGCAGATATAAACACATAGTTAAAAATCAGTTCCTTTGTTTAATAAAGAAAAGTAATTAGGAAAATATGATTCAATTCTTTTGCCTCTTTGTTCTGTGAAAGCTTTTTGAACATAAGCCTTTTAAAAGGCAACTTGGAACACGTAAAATGATGTCCTCAATTGTCCTTTCCAAGAAAAAGAAAAGTGTCACATTTATTTCGACCTCGGATAAAAGGCAAGGGCAAAATACTGAGTCATACTGATGTAGCATCACTTCCACTATACTAGTGCCTTCTATTCGTGTGGTAGAGTTATTGGTGAAATGACTGGTAAAATGATGGGATAAATGGGTAAAATCTTGTGAATCATGAGGATGAAAGCATTTGTTTTAGAGCAGCAGTTCCAAGTTCGGTCCCTAGATCAATGCTATTGGAATCATGTGGGAACATGTGAGGAAGGCAAAATTTCTGGTCCTGTCCCAGATCTACAGGATCATGGATTGTAGGCAATTCTGATATATGCTTAAGGAGAACTACCATCTTAGACTGTCTATTCCCTATATGAATAACCTCAGATGGGCTTCCACCTCTATCGTACTGTTTTTAAAAATCATTTTAAAATTAATACAAGCTCAGGACACCTGGGTAGCTCAGTTAGTTGAGCATCCAACTTCAGCTCAGGTCATGATCTCGTGGTTCACAAGTTTGAGCCCCACATCCAGCTCTCTGCTGACAGCTCAGAGCCTGGAGCCTGCTTCAGGTTCTGTGTCTACCTCTCTCTTCCCCTCCTCTGCTCACTCTTGGTCTCTCTCTCTCTCTCTCTTTCTCTCAAAAATAAATAAAAACATTAAAAAATAATACAACGTCATTAAATAAAACTTGAAAATTTTAAAATAGAAGATGAGAAAGCAGAGGAGGAAGGAGAAGAGGAAGATGATTTCAACATCATTTCCTCCCACCCAAATGCAAGAATTTTGACTTTTTTGTGATTTTTCCATTTAAGTATTTTTTTCTGAAAATTTAATTTTAAAATATTTATATATTGCAGCCTACATTTTAAATGCAACATTTTTCCATGTCATTACCTGGATGTGTAAATCTCACTTTCAGATCTTCAAAAAACCCCATTTGTTTAACTACCTACCTATGGTTGCACATTTCAACTTCACTATTATATATAACCCTTTGATGAATATATGTGTGTATAAAGAAAGCATTTCTATATTTTTAAGTGTGTCCTTAGAGAGTCCTGTGAGTAGACTTCCTGGGTCAAGGTAGATGATTATAGTGTAAGATATTTCTATTGGTTAGATTCTGAACATTGTCCTGACTATCCAAGACCCACTTATTTCTGAGGCATAGAACTTATTTAGCTCAGGAGGCAATCCTATGTCAATCTTCAAAACCCCTCTTCCACACCCTTATTTTTTTTATTTTATATATTTTTTTATATTTCTACTAAATTTGCAGCAAACCTTCCTCAATTTAGTCCCAAGCTCAATCACAGAATCTAAGTTTCTGGTATTGCCTTCATCATTCCCCATTGCAGGTCAAAGGGTACTTTGAAAGGAAGTTGGGTGTAAGGTTAGGTCCTCAGTAGTTTTAATTTGTAATTAGCTTCAGACCTAAAAGTCCTCAGATATCTTTTCAAGACTCCCTTCAACAATGTTCACATTCCCCCCTGCCTTTTCCACCATGAATTTATTTATTTCCATGTTCTTGTTAAAAAGTCTATGGTCCTACTTTGGCACCCAGTGGCCTCTTAGCACCTTTCTATGGGTACAGTGAAGCTTGGCTTACCACCCTCTTTATTACTGTCTTTTCCTCCTTTTCAGGACCTTGTGTGACCTTTCCCTTTCTCTCCTATACATCTGTTTGCAAAAGAGATGTATTTGTAATTAGGGAAAGTCTTTGTATTTATTCTCCTAACCTGGGTTTAATATGTTTGCTAGACTTACCTACTATTTGGTAGGTTTGCAACCAACCTGGAAGCCCACAATCGTCTTATTTCTTTGTATTTTTCTAACTTCCTCATAACTTCTCTGTGCTCTGTTGATGTTTTACATAGGAAAAGAAGAATACAGATAGCTAAAAAGCATCATGCTCCAAACCACTGAATTCTTTTTTAAAATTCTTTACCTAGGGTTATCTTCTCAGGAAGGTATGACTGTCAGTTAGAAATCTGGAGCCAGAGTGGGATATTCAGCAGACAAAGGGGCTCTGTGCTTATTGGATTCAGAATAGGTACCAAATCAATACACTTTTTAAAAGTCATCTTTCCTTTACTTAAAGAGCACTTAAAGAAACAGCATTCAGTCTTTCAGTCCAGAGGGAATTTCCAGTTTAATGAATTTACTTCTACAGAAGCCTAAGAAAGTGAATATAGCTTTCAAAGTGTTTAGTTTATACCCAAGGAATAGTTCACATGCCTGGAGAAACTCTATCAAGATACAACGGGAATTTGGGAAACTGACTCAGTGCTAAGCTAATATTAATAGTAATCCACTAGCATTTTTTGTACCATACTTTCTTATGTTTACAATGTCCTCAATACACTACTTGCTTTCTACCACATGCCTCCAGATTTTATCCCTAAAAGAACAGTTTCATTTCCTTTTATCTTCTTAAAGATGGCTGAGAAAGCCAATGGATGAACAGAATGGGAGAGATGGATTCCTTAATAAAATGTGTAATAATAATAAGAGATTGATCAGTCAAGCAACTCCTCTAACACCACAAAAAGTAGAAAACGATAAATTTATTAATTAGTTGGTACTCATGTATTACTGCTAAATAAAGAGAATGATATCCATGGACTTCAAAATTCAGAAGAGGCCTGCAAGGATTCTCAGGGAATAGTATCTGACAAAAAGATATCAAAGTAACTGAAACCCCACCAATTTTCAGTGAATTCATTGTTTTAAACAGTAGCCTTATACATATCTATTTTTGAAAGAGTTCTTTGCAAAAATGAAGACACTTAAATTCCCAGGAATATTGAGATTGGGAGGTTAAAAGTCTTCCATCATGAGAAAGCTAGAAATGCAGTATAAAATACAACAAGCATCTTAAATGCATAGCTGTGCTCATTAAAGTCTTAGGGAAACTGACAGGGGCCAAACTTAAAGAAGGAATTGAAAGCCAGAAATGTGTGAGCCCAAAGGGCATGGCTGGCCTGAGAATATCTGCCAGACCCCATAAAGTACTGGCTTGTAATGGATGTAGAAGGACGGACATAATGCCTTAGGTCTCTGTAGGGTTGGACCTGATATGCTTACATAATGCTAAAACTTCTTTGGAAGTTTTCTCATCATATCCTTTCTCAGAGCTTAGCTACTTGCCACTCTATTCATTAAGGGGACGCATAGCAGAGGAGCTAACACCCCTAATTTTATAATCCCTTCAATTTTACCTCACAGCTGGGACAAGTAATAGCAAAGATGAGGGATAGATTTATGCGAATCTTCATATCCAACATCAACTTATTCTTCCCAATGCCCAGGCACTCCTGTGAAGTCCTGTCTTCCTAAACTCATTTGGCACTGGTAAAAATTTTATTTTGGGGCCTTAAGTTCTTTTTTGCTATGATCTTGAATGTGTATCCTGTTCATTCAGACCTGTCTGTATAAGCCTCTAGCTTAATTGAGGGGTATAGGATTCAAGTTTTAGTCACTGAGTTTCTAGGTTCCAGAAAAATCAAGAACTGTAACTAAATACCAGCTTCTTTGTCTCTGATCACTTCAAATATAATTATATTGGCTTTATCTAAGCAGAATACATAGAAACCATTGATTGTGGAAAGGATATGGAAGGCTAGGAGTGAGGACTACATGAACCTTATATGAGAGTCTCATGTTAACTCCAGTAATATGTTGTGGTGTATGTAAGTGGCACTGGGTCTATTGTATTGTAAGCATCCTTTTTAAAAAAAAAATATTTATTTATTAGAGAAAGAGAGAAAGAGAGAAAACAAGCAAGTGGGGGAGGGGCATAGAGAGAGGGAGGGAGAGATCCTAAGTAGGTCTGCACTGTCAGTGTGCAGGGCCCAATGTGGGGCTCGAACTCACAAACTGTAAGATCATCACCTGAGCTGAAATCAAGAGTCAGATGCTTACCCGACTGAGCCACCCCAGCACCCCTATAAGTATCTTTTTAGTTCATGCTTGTCATTTTCTTTCCTTATGTGAGGAAGAGCTGAAAGGGAAGATAGCAGGACTCCTACCTTGTTGTGCCATGACTGTCCAAACACTACTAATTTTTATGGGACTATAAAAAGTATGAAGAATGATGTTGTATAATAAATGTAAGTCCTTGTGAGAAGCCCAGTATGTGCTCTCCTGGAGATGGTTGGGTAGAATTGAAGGTGAGAAAAGAGACAAAGAACAAGGAATCAGGTTTCTGCTTTTGGAAATTTGAGGCTCCTTAACTAGCATTCCATCCTAAGAGAAAATAAGATGTGTATGTGGTGGTGGTAGCACGGGCGCTATTACACTTTTGTAGTCCTAAGACATTCCTCATTAGGAGTGAGAAGAAGAAAAAAGAAGGGTGGGGAAAATAAGCAGGGACATTAAGAATGAACAGCTGGGTTGATACATTGAAAGCCTTTATATCATTAAGCTGCTGATTTATTCATTCAATAATGCATTCATATTCAATGTGGTTAGGGAAGACTGGAGGGACAATCCATTATGAACCTCTGTATCGTATACCACGAAACACTTCATCAATCTCACTAATTTCTTCACATGTCTTTCCCTGAAGACTTTCAGCTATAGACTCTCACTTTTCCCCCAGGTAGGCTATTCCTGTGCCATTGCTTTTATTGTGTGGCTGCTCCTCCTAACAGTAAATTAAAATATCTAAATAATTCATTCTACCACTTTTCTCACAGTGGGTTCAGTTAGGTAGCTTTTCTAAAGGGACATGTGTTTAACAAATCTTGACATTTGGGTTTAGTGCATGAATTAGCCATTCTAGCCACAGCTTTGATCTACATAAATGCTAGCTCAGCGCTGAGAGACTGTGTGGAATGTTATTCACCAAGGCAGTTCTGGGCAGAGCCAATGACCTGGAAAATTCATTCTTGACCTTCCTGGCCACGGGTATCCTCTTATTTCATAGTGGTTACAATCACCATGATCAGTGTTTAATAATTAAGTATATATTAAAATACCCAAAATCATCTACTTCAGACTGACTCTTAAGTATTAATATAAGGATTTTTAAAAAGTGAAAATTAATTTTTCAATTTAACAAATAACACAGGCCTGTAAAGTGACAAAAATTATTATATTTTTCCTCCAAAAACATTGAAAAGATGTAAACAGCTGTCATAGGGTAGAAAAGCTTTTCTAGATATAATGTGTAAAATGTAGGCACTTGAGTGTGCATTTATTAAGTGGCAATGAGCAAAAGGGTTAGAGTGGGGCATTTTGAGTCAGACACACTTGGGTTCAGATGTAAGCCTTATTTTCCTCATCAGTAAGATGGGGTTACAAATAGAACCTCCTGTGTAAAATCACTCTGAAGATTAAATGAGAGGGCCTGTGAGGCATTTAACAGTGCCTTACTCTAACCAGATGCAACAGAGATAGCTAGCATCATTATAAATAGCTAGCAACATTATAAATAAACTGGTTTACAGCCTATGGTGTTCTGCCATCCTCACTGAAGCACTCAACAGTTTGCTACACATGCTCTCCATAAACTCAAGAATTTTTGCAGCAGGAAAGAATGTCTTTTTTAAAAATGAAATCGTAGCACAGATAGCTTTTCATGGGGAATATGGGTCTGGAAGAACAGACTTTTAGCCAAGGCTTTACCATCATAGGGTTACAGCTTATCCACTGTTCACAGCTGTTCCTCATGCCCGACCAAAGACTGAATATCAATAAAACCTTGTACTCTGTCTACTGCATTAGTGATGAATGCTATGAATATTAAATACATTTTTAGATCTCTTATTTTATTCATTCAAACCTATAAACAGCATTTATTGGATTTTTCTTAGGGGTTAAGCACCTGCCTTGCATTAGAGGGGGCTACAAGGGCAATGGGAGCAGAGGCCTGGCCCCTACTTTCCACACCCATCACCATCAGCATTTTTATGATTCTTCTTTTTCCAAATATAATTACTACTTTCCAAGTGTTAAAATTTTTCTTAATCATTAGAGAAGTACTTTTTTATGCCACTCACAGATGCCTTCTTTGAATAGGTCACAGTGCTGATGGATATACAGAAGATAAAAAAAGCCTCACCTATGATTACATGAAGTCCTTCCATTGCACACACAAATGGGAAAATAGCTGGTACCATGTAGTCAGCAAATTGCATTGTTATCTTGCTGAAGCAACTCAACTTAGATGATACACTTTTTTGCTAGTCAAACCCATTACTAATACAGGTAGGTCTTAGGTGCCAATGTTCTAAGTTTATTTAGAAAAAAGGTAAATGAGCCTAAGAGATATTCAAGATATCAAAGATGGCAACTGTATTTCAACCATAACTCTCCCTATGGCTTAAGCTTATATGCTATAATAAATGTGGCAAATGGCAGTCTAGAATGGATTAGAAAAATTCTGTCTCATTTCTTTGACCTTGACACAGTCATTCTAACTTGGACTGGAAATCTGTACCATCAACACATTCTCTTACTGAACTCACATACTGTCTTTAGTGACACTCCAAGACAGTGGTATAATTTTTCCTTCAAAAGAGTGAAGCTTTATTGATCTCATTCTAAGGAACTGAAGGAATTGAATGATAGCACAAGGAGGCTATTGCTGTCACCAGTACTTGTCATCATCTGCACAGGAATCAAGCCATGAGAGAAAGAGGTTTGAAAGGCCATTAGGAAATCTTGGCTGTCTGAAAATGTCTGCGCTTAAGAGGCTAATGGATTCACCCATGGCATGCAAGTTTCCCAAGTGGAGTGCTTATCAACATTTTTCCATTTCAAAGCAGAAATATAAAATAATAATATTTCCTGGGGCAAATCAGAGCAAGTTTGGGAGTAGCTATATAAGGCATGGTGATAAAGTAATTCTATCTCTATAAAGCAAAGCATTAAGGACAATACTTGATATTTAGCTGGAAGAATACATCCAAGTAAACCTTACAATTTCAAATGAGAAACTAGAGCTTGCTTCAGTGAACATAACTATAATTTTCATCAGATCTTTATACTGAATTGACCACAAGCAATTTCTGATTAAGACTTTTTAAAATGATGATGTCTCCAAAATCTGATAGTCATTATCAGCAAGAAATTTTGTTCCCACAAACAGGTGATAAAAATTTTAAAACCGTTATTACAGCAATACAAAAATTAATAGTTGGAAGTTAGGTTTAAAGAATATAATCATTATTCTTTTCTTCCATTGACAAATGCAATGTTGAAACAATCTGTGATAATAAAAAAGGATCTTGAATGTAGGTATTTTAAAATAATGATGGAGCTCTGATTTGCAGAATATGCATACATTGTTAGAACAGCCACCCTCTGTTACCTTGGATATCACTAAAAAGACACAAATAATAGAAGCATCAGAATAAAGGCTTTCGTTATTAGTCACTGAGTGGAATTGTACCCATGAGGAGTCACTCCTCTCCTCCAATGGGCTGTAGGTTGGACTGCTCTTCTGTGTAGTTCTCCTTGAATGCCTCCAGCAGTAACAGTGCCCTCTTATTCTAGGTGACAGAGGTACTCCTTGGCTCCACACTCGAATATCAAGGCTTAGTGGTGAGAGTCAGATATGGCTAGGAGTGCTCACCACCTGGGAAGACTATGGGCAATACCTTTTAATCTATTTCTCTTGGGCTACTCTTGGAGGAGTTCCAGATGAGGAAGCTAAAAATCAGGAGATTATAGATGCTGGCGGGGATGTGGAGAAACAGGCACTCTCTTACACTGTTGATGGGAATGCAAAAGATGCAGCCACTCTGGAAAACAGTGTGGAGGTTCCTCAAAAAATTAACAGTAGAACTCCCCTATGACCCAGCAAGAGCCCTGCTAGGAATTTACCCAAAGGATACAGGAGGGCTGATGCATAGGAGCACATGTACCCCAATGCTCATAATAGTACTTTCAACAATAGTCAAATCATAGAAACAGCCTAAAAGTCCATCAATTGATGAATGGATCAAGAAGATGTGGTTTATATATACAATGGAATACTACATGGCAATGAGAAAGAATGAAATCTGGCCGTTTGTAGCAACATGGATGGAACTCGAGGGTATTATGCTAAGTGAAAAAAGTCAGAGAAGGACAGATACCATATGTTTTCACTCATACACAGATCAGGAGAAACTTAACAGAGGACCATGGGGGAGCGGAAGGGGAAAATAGTTAAGGAGAGGGAGGGAGGCAAACCATAAGAGACATAAATACTAAGAACAAAGTGAGGTTTGATGGGGGGTGGGGAAGAGGGGAAAATGGGTGATGGGCTTGGAGGAGGATACTTGTTGGAATGAGCACTGGGTCTTATATGGAAACCAACTTGACAATAAATTATAAAAAATAAGCATTAAGAAAAATTAGACACTATTGGCTTTGGGACTCTAACCAGCCCCTCAATGTCACTACGCCTGCCTATTCCGGAGGGATCCTTGTCTCACAGTACCTAGCTCTGTAACTCTTCTATCGCATACATACTTTGCAAAGTTTTTATGAAAGCTTGCCCTAGGGTCTAAAATAACTGATTGAATACTTATATACACTAATCATAGGATGACAGTGAAGTGCCCTTTCTTCCCTAAAAACTGGGAGATGATTATAAGAGAGTACATAACATGTTTATCTTACTAATTATTATAATTTTAGTTCCTAACGCAAAGAAGTAGCTCAATAAATATATTTGAAAGAATAAGTGAATAATGCAAGTGGGTCTGGTCCCTGATGCTTAAAACTAGTCAAGGTAAATGCACTTGGAAGCAAAATGAGCCTCTAGGGTCGTGGACAGCATTATTGGAATAGTAGCTTAATTTATTCAGCAAATGTTATTCAACAAATTTGTTTATTCAACCAGTAATTATAGAATTCTTACCAAGCAACAGGCACTATTCTGAGTGCTAGGGATCTAGTAGTGAACAGAAGAGTCATAAATCCATCATGGAAAATAGAGGACACTAAAATAAACAATTTATGTAAGTTCAACATATATATTGGATGTTTTGACATATGTGTTGGATGTCAAAGTAAGACACTAATGAGGGATAGGGAAGACTAGAGAATTTTTAAAAAGGAACTCTGAGAAAATTACATTTGAACAAAGACCTGAAAGAAGTAAGGCAACAAGCCTACAGGTTTGTAGGAAAAGAGTATGGCTGGTGGAAGGAGCAGCAAAGATAAAGATCCAGAGACTGGAACATTCTCTTATGTTCAAGAGATGATATGGAGGCCAGTGTGGCCGGAATGGAAGGAGTGAAGAGGAAACAAACAGGGGAGAGTAATGTTCCAGATCTCGTAGAACCCCGCAGGCTGCATTAAGGATTTATCCTTTCAATCTGAATGAGATAATGTAATGTCAGGGGTTGAGGGGATGAAGAAAGGATTAACATGACCTAGCCTTTAACAGGACCTGTCTGTATGCCCCGTTGAGAATAAACCAAAAGAGCAAAAAGACAGAAGCAAGCATACCAGTTAGGAGGCTTTTGCAATAATTCAGAGGAGAGACAGGGGTAATTTGGGGAAAGGCAGATGCAGTGCAAATGATGAGGAGTCAGGTTTAGGACATGTGTCAAATATTGAGCCAAGAAGACTTGCTGATGGAGTAAATATAGGGTGTAAAAGAAAAAAAAAAAAAAGGAGTCAAGGCTGGTATCCAGGTTCATGTCCTGAGCAACTACAAGAATTAATCTGTGGTGAAGACTACCTTTAGCTTACCTGGTACATATCTACCAATAAAGTTATTATCAAAATGGGACTCAAAGAAACAGCTTTGGCTCCAGTACTTTCTTCTTTTAAAAACTATTTTATAAAAAATGGTATATATAAAAGCTTAGAAAGTAATATAATAAACCAACTTCAATAATGATTAACATTTTCTTAGTTTGGTACCTTGTATTCCCTGTCCACACATTTTTTTATTTTCCTGGAGTATTTTAAAGCCTGCTAGCCACCATGTTACTGTTAGAGAAGATCATCAAGAGAATGTGACTTCCAGGTGACCCACCAGCTGGACCCAGGCAGTCCAGTGCTGACGCACAGGGGCACATGCTGTCCC